>NC_083429.1:55941497-56148997 GCF_020745735.1 Hemiscyllium ocellatum
TAGAACTTCAACTTTTAGACCTGGTCTATCCTTTTCCATCACTATTTTAAAATGTATAGAATTATGGTCACTGGCCCCAAAGTGCTCCCCCACTGACCCCTCAGTCACCTGCCCTGCCTTATTTCCCAAGAGTAGGTCAAGTTTTGCACCTTCTCTAGTAGGTACATCCACATACTGAATCGGAAAATTGTCTTGTACACACTTAACAAATTCCTCTCCATCTAAACCTTTAACACTATGGCAGTCCCAGTCAATGTTTGGAAAGTTAAAATCCCCTATTATTAACTACCCTATTATTCTTACAGATAACTGAGATCTCCTTACAAGTTTGTTTCTCAATTTCCCTCTGACTATTAGGGGGTCTATAATACAATCCCAATAAGGTGATCATCCCTTTCTTATTTCTCAGTTCCACCCAAATAACTTCCCTGGATGTATTTCCAGGAATATCCTCCCTCAGCACAGCTGTAATGATATCCCTTATCAAAAATGCCACTCCCCCTCCTCTCTTGCCTCCCTTTCTATCCTTCCTGTAGCATTTGTATCCTGGAACATTAAGCTGCCAGTCCTGCCCATCCCTGAGCCATGTTTCTGTAATTGCTATGATATCCCAGTCCCATGTTCCTAACCATGCCTTGAGTTCATCTGCCTTCCCTGTTAGGCCCCTTGCATTGAAATAAATGCAGTTTAATTTATTAGTCCTACCTTGTCCCTGCCTGCCCTGACTGTTTGACTCACTTCTGTTCTCAGCTGTACCCGTCTCAGATTGATCTCTTCCCTCACTATCTCCCTGGGTCCTATCCACCCACCTTACTAGTTTAAATCCTCCCAAGCAGTTCTAGCAAATTTCCCTGCCAGTATATTAGTCTCCTTCCAATTTAGGTGCAACCCGTCATTATTGTACAGGTCACTCCTACCCCAAAAGAGATTCCAATGATCCAAAAATGTGAATCCTTCTCCCATACACCAACTCCTCAGCCATGCATTCATCTGCTCTATCCTCCTGTTCGTGCCCTCACTAGCTCGTAGCACCAGGAGTAATCCAGATATTACTACCCATGAGGACCTCCTTTTTAAATTTCTGCCCAACTCTCTGTAATCCCCCTTCAGAATCTCGACCTTTTCCCTTCCTATGTCGTTGGTTCCAATGTGGACAATGACCTCCTGCTGGCCCCTCTCCCCCGTGAGAACATTCTGCACCCTCTCTGAGACATCCTTGATCCTGGCACCAGGGAAACAACACGCCATTCTTGCTGCTGGCCACAGAAACGTCTGTCTGTACCTCAGACTGGAGAATCCCCTAACACAATTGATCTCTTGGAACCCGACGTACCCCTCATTGCATTAGAGCCAGCCTCAATACCAGAAACTTGGCTGTTTGTGCTGTGTTCCCCTGAGAATCCATCACCTCCTACATTTTCCAAAAGAACATACCTGTTTGAAATGGGTATATCCACAAAAGACTCCTGCACTAGCTGCCTATCTCTCTTACCCTTCCTGGAGTTAACCCACCTATGTGACTGTATCTAAGACATTCCTCCCTTCCTATAACTGCCATCCATCACATACTATTGTTGTTGCAAATTCCTCATTGCTTTTAACTGGCTCTCCAACCAATCCAATCGATCTGATAAGATTCGCAACCAACAGCATTTATGGCAGATATAATCCCTAGTAACCCTTAAACTCTCTTTAAACTCCCACATCTGACAAGAAGCACATTTCACTGTACTAAAAGTCATTTTTGCTTCTTCACAATCTACAGACCCAGAAAATAACACCGTCTTATTCCTCTACAAACACTGCCCCAGGTTAAATTAATAGCTATGGTGTATATTTTAAGTTTAATCAAGAGATATATCTCCAAAAACATATAATCAAGAAAGAACCCACTCTACTCACTACTCCAGCCTTTCTGTAGGTCACACTTAAACCAACAATACACTTATCTGATTCTGTGCTGTGAACTTTGCCCAACAGTTCCTCCAAGATCAGTTTTGAATTTCACTGTTAGTTAATTTTCCCAGGTGCACTCCGATGTCCAGTGATCCATGAATTCAAACAGCAAAGGCTGTGTCAGTTTCTTTCTCTCGCTCCTGCACTGACCTCCCCAAGTGCTGCCTTTGTCTGTTCTTCTCCCTTATAAAACTGCTGTACTTTTGACTCAGGGCAAGCAAAAGGGATTAATTTAATTTGGCATCATTTTGGCACAACACAGTTGGTCAAAGGGCCTGTTCCTGTGCTGTACTGTTCTATGTTCTCTGTTCAAATTTCACCTGGCAGCTGGGGGAATTTAAATCCAATGAATAAAATCTGGAATTGAAACCTCATCTCAGTGATAGTGACAGTGAAACAATCATCTGGGGAAGGAACTCTGCTCTCCTTACCTGGTCTGTCCTACATGTGACTCCTGCAATGGGGATGGCCCATCTGCTCTCGGAAATGGCTGAGAGAGTGTGTGAGGGCAGCTGACAAAGGCTGAGCTGGCCCACATGTCCCATGCCCTGGGGGAGCAAAAATCTTGGTGGGTCTACACTGTGCAGACTGAATTGATCTGGTTCTGCACACACTTGGTCGTGAGTTCCTATCTACTCAGGATCAGACTATACCTAGAAATTGGGGGAGGCATGAGTTGAAAGGCTTTGTAACTGAAGGTTATGAACTGTTTACTGTGTGGGTGGCTGAGCCAATTCATAAGATCTGATATTTAATGTGTGACATGAAGTTTGTAATCAACCACAATATGCCTGTGAATTCACATTTAATTTATGTTGATTCTTGGTGTCAGGCACACGTAGTTAGCTAAGGTACTATTTAGGATTTTGCGCATTATTTTTAAATAATTTTTTTGTTTATAGCAAGATCTCAAGAAATTACACAAACTAATTCTGGAATGTGAGCTTTACTGAGAAAAAGACATGACCGACAGCATTTCAACTGCCCGTAACATTCGAGGCAATAAAGCCAAGTGTTGCTGAGGAGGCCTAGAGTAGATTTAGTGTGTTTTTGGTGCTACAGACTTAATGGCTTGAAGGGCCTCTTTACTGAATGTTTCTGTGTTCACAACAAACAAGGTACTGACTGTACCCAACCAGATTCTGATTACAAAATTCAAAAGAAATTGTTGAACTTTACATGTGATTCTACAATTGGACAACATTTGCCAGATAATCCTGAGTGTGAGAAGAATTACACTGTCAAGTAGTTTAGTATCTTCAATCAGGCTCACATTGTGGTGAACGTGTGTACCCTGTTCTTTGCAAATAGAAAGAACACATACATTCACTGATCATATGCCCATTCGACAAAATAGATGACAGCCATTCACTGGCTCATTTCACAGGGCCAAGCCCTGCCCAATCAGAGTTGACTTGTCTAGATTAAAATTTACAAGTAAAAAATGAGGTCTGCAGATGCTGGAGATCACAGCTGCAAATGTGTTGCTGGTCAAAGCACAGCAGGCCAGGCAGCAAATTTAACCAAGATGCGGCAGTTAATTGTCAGTCATCATTAATTGGTGTGTTCTCCATAGCAATGTCTCCAGCAATGGGAATCCACTGGCCAACCAATAAACACCCGTCTTTTATAATTGCTCTAATGAGGTCAAGATGAAACCTTCCACAAAATGAGCCCTTTTTAGCATCATTCAGGCTTTATAAGATCAAGTCGACATTTTGCCTGTGTAAGTGTTGATCCATTTTGCCTGTGGGATTATTGATCCATTTTGCCTGTACAAAGTTAAAAATCACACAATACCAGGTTATAGTCCAACACCTGATGAAGGAGCAGCGCTCTGAAAGCTAGTGCTTCCAATTAAACCTGTTGGACTATAACCTGGTGCTGTGAGATTTTTAACTTTGTACACCCCAGTCCAACACCGGCATCTCCAAATCATTTTGCCTGTGGAATTGTTGATCCACTGAGCTCAGCTTCTTAGCCAGACTTCACAAACAGTGTGTTCACAGTTCCCTGTCAGATGATCTTTACTTTCTATTCTATTCAGATGAGGCAGTCACCTTCTCTCTGTTTACACTTCCAGTTATCTTCTGAAGGATGATGCTACGGATGTCCACAAGCTCACTGACAGTCTCCGTCAGAAACTTGTTCCCATCACAGAGGAGTTTCGTCTGAAGATGACGCTTGACACAGAGAAGCTGCGGCAGTTGATCAGGCACGAGATGCAGGAACTGAGCAGGAAAATTGATCCTCTTGCTGATGAAGTCCACCAGAGGCGCAGTGGAAGCCTCACAGAATTGCCTCAGATGTTGACTCCTTTCACTGAGCAACTCCGCATTGCCCCGGTAATTCTCAGCAGGAGATCACTTTTACGCAAAGTGAGAGCTGATACAAAAACTCAAAGGAAAATCATGGTCTCACTGACTGAAGCAGTGCAGAGTCAGATCGACGACAACATTGCCAAAGTAAGCCAAGGCCTCCCACCCAGTACATCCCTGCTCCAGCTCGATAAAGGAATCCAGAAAATTCTTGGTAAGCTCCTTCCTGATGTTGACAAAGGATTTGCAAATGTTCTCCATCAGGTTGGCACTGTTCCCCAGCACATGGAGAACGTCAGTATCCTGGAGTCAAAGATTAATAGCAATGTGGTAAAACTGGCCCCTTATGCTTCAAATAAAACAGGGATTCTGACTGGCAAAATGGATGATGCAAATCTGACTTGGCAGATGAAAGATCTCAGCAGAAACCTCGACCAAGTAGCCAAGATTTTCCTGCAGAACACAAACTCCTTCACAGTTAATAAAAACCTCACAGTCAAACTGAAGAATATGAAAGACAGACTCACTCCATATGCTGACAGCTTAAAGCAAGCTCTTCAAAACCAGCTTTCAAATATGTCCGAATATATCCGTGATGAAGTGAATGACTTTTGAGAAAGAGAAGGTTGTTCAGTCAAACTGAATTTTGGGAGTGGGGAGTCTTGAAGTATGAAGAACTGTGTCATTGATTATAATGATTCTCAACACATTGAATTGGTGTCAAAAGGAATAATTGTCAACATCACCTGATAAAGATTTTAGAGTGTGCTGTCATTTACTCATGGGCTTTTTAAAGAACTTTAGAATTTATAATGTTTCATTGTGTTTTCACTCCTTAGAAATAATCTTCATTAAATATCAAGCTTCTTTATTGCTCCTCATGGTCTCCAACTCTTCGATTGTGATGATGGCAGTTCCTTTGGATGCCTGTTTTACTAAGTACATACTTCTGTCTCCCTTCCTTGGTTAGCTGTTTCTGATTTCCATCTCTCCCTGTCTGTTCTCCATCTCTCATTCCTTTCCACACACACACACACACACACACACACCCCTCACCCAAACCCTCCTTGCTCCTGGAGATCTGGTTCTGGCATCTAACCCAGTCAGTGGCCAGCTCTGTCCTTGTCCACAAACAGCAGGCATCAGTGCCACTACCTGAGGAAAGTCCAGCAACTCCCAGCTCCTTCAATCGCTCATCCCAGATCACATCATGTTCCACATCACAATCCTAGATCACACCATAATTCCAGATCACAATATGATCCCAGATTGCAACACAACCCTTGATTAAAACATGATCCCAGATGATGAGGACAATCCATTTGATGTGGTCCACCTGGACTTCAGCAAGGCCTTTGGTAAGGTCCCACATGGGAGACTGATCGTGAAGGTGAGAGCCCATAGGATTGAAGGAAGTTTAGCTAGTTGGATGCAGAATTAGCTGAGTGACAGGAAGCAGAGGGTGATAGATGAAGGAAGTTTTTGTGACTGGAAGCCTGTGTCCAGTGGGATTCTGTGGGGATCAGTGTTGGGCCCTTGCTGTCTGTGGCATATATAAATGATTTAGACCTGAATGTCAGAAGATGTTCAATTGATATGTTTGTGGATGATATGAAAACTGGTGGAGTGGAAAATAGTGAGGAGGATAGCCCGAGATTGCAGGGGGATATAGGAATGGGACTCACTCTGTGTGAGGTGATATACAAGGGCAGGGCGACAAACAAAGGAAATGAATAAACGATGAACAGTTAGAACCCTGGGAAGTACTGGGGATTAAAGGGACTTTGGTGTGCAGGTCGATTGGTCCCTTAAGGCAGTGGGACAGGTAGAAACACAATGTGGTTAAGAAGTCATATGGGATACTTGCCTTTATTACCCGAGACATTTAATTTAAGAGCAGGGAGGTGATGCTGGAACTATATAAAATGCTGGTTAGACTATAGCTAGAGGATTGTGTGTAGTTCTGAAATTCACATTATAGGAAGGATGTGATTGCACTGGAGAGGGTACGGAGGAGATTTACCAGGATGTTGCCTGACCTGGAGAGATTCATTTATAGAGAGAGATTGGCTAGACTGGGCCCGTTTTCATTGGAGCTGAAAATGTGTTGCTGGAAAAGCACAGCAGGTCAGGCAGCATCCAAAGAGCAGGAGAGTCAACGTTTCGGGCATAAGCCCTTCTTCAGAAATTCTTCTTTGGCCTTATGCCCGAAACATCGATTCTCCTGTTCCTTGGATGCTGCCTGACCTGCTGCGCTTTTCCAGCAACACATTTTCAGCTCTGATCTCCAGCATCTGCAGTCCTCAGTTTCTCCCGTTTTCATTGGAGCAGAGGAATCTGAGAGGGCACATGACTGAGATGGACAAGATTGTGAGGCACATAGACCCTGTGGATAGATGGGAAGAAATCTCCCCGCTCCTTTGGGGGAAGGATCAATGACCAAGGATTGTGGATTTAAGGTAAAGGGGCAAGGGGTTTTGACAGTGATAGAAATCTGGAACTCACTGCCTGTGAGGATAGGAGAGACAGAAACCCTGAAAACAGTGAAGAAGGATTTCTGAGACAGTTGGGGACAGAGGTGAGGGTAGTGGCCATCACTCAGGAGAAGGTGCTGGGGAAGCTGAAAGGATAAACCATCAGACCCAGGTTGACTACACCACAGTTCAGAAGGAGATATAAACCTTGCAATGTCAGGGGTATGGGCCAAGTGCTGGGAAATAGGACTGGAACAGTTAGCTGGAGACTCAATGGGCTGAAGGATCTTTTCCTGTGACCCCACAATTCCAGCTGACATGTCTCATACTGAAACAGCATCCCGGGTCAGATATCCAGTCTGTAACCCACATGAGTTAATGAATATCTGGGCCAATCAGGAGATCACAGAGTCATAGCGATGTACAGCATGGAAACAGACCCTTCGGTCTAACCCGTCCATGCCGACCTGATATCCCAACCCAATCTAGTCCCACCAGCCCAGCAAGGGAGGAGGGGAAATCAACAAATGACAAAGGTCAGAATGAGAAAGTAGGATTCGATGAAAAAAATTCAAATGAAACTAAAATGTAGAACACTACACCCAGGGAATGAAATTAAATGAAAAGGAAAATGAAACGACACAGTTTTTAGAAACCAGGTGTAGAAACGAGGAATTAGAACAGACAGGAACCCAGTGAAACACGGTGCATGCCCGAAACGTCGATTCTCCTGCTCTTTGGATGCTGCCGGACCTGCTGCGCTTTTCCAGCAACACATTCTCAGCTCTGATCTCCAGCATCTGCAGACCTCACTTTCTGCCTAAAGATGGGCAACTTTATCATTGGTTGGGCCTGGTGCAGGAAGCTGATGGAAGGGCATCACAATGACATTGAGGAGGTGGACCCAGCGATGACGGATATGTCTCTGACGTTGACCTGGCAATGAGGTGGTGACGGATGAGAATCAGCCCAGAGGTGACAGCTGGTGCCTGAAGAGTGATAACCTCAATGTTATTTGGGTCTGATGAAGATGGTGGGAAAGGGGTGGAGGAGGGTTAGGGGTGCAGGCAGCGTTGACAATGAGCTAACTCAGGATTGATCAACTCTACTTAGGCTTTATATTTCTGTTTTTGTTTCTTATTCTTAAACTATTCAAAATGTGGCCAGATCATGGTGACAGTGGAAAAGCATTTCACTGTATTTTACTGTTTTTTTCACAGTAAAATATACATCTCAATAAAATCATTCAAATGTTCATTTCCTTCAGACAAAACATAGCACAGGTTCAACATGCCCTCAGCACTGACCCTCTGACAGTGCAGCACTCCCTCAGCACTGACCCTCCGACAGTGCGGCACTCCCTCAGCACTGACCCTCTGACAGTGTGGCACTCCCTCAGTACTGACCCCAACAGTGCGGCACTCCCTCAGCACTGATCCTCTGACAGTGTGGCACTCCCTCAGCACTGACCCTCCTACTGTGCGGCACTCCCTCAGCACTGACCCTCCGACAGTGCAGCACTCCCTCAGTACTGACCCCGACAGTGCGGCACTCCCTCAGCACTGATCCTCTGACAGTGTGGCACTCCCTCAGCACTGACCCTCCTACTGTGCGGCACTCCCTCAGCACTGACCCTCTGACACTGTGGCACTCCTTCAGTACTGACCCTCCGACCACATGTAAGTGAAGACAGTTTTAGTATGGAAGGGCAAAATATGTCAAGACAGACGTGGAGGGCCGAAGGGCCTGTTCCTGTGCTGTATTGCTTTTTGTTTGTTTGTTAGTTCATTGGACATCCTGCTATTCCCGGTATTAGTCCAGTGTTCCACTGTCTCTGTGGTAAATATATCCTCTCTTAGGTAGAGCTTGCCTTCTGAGTCAGCAGCCTCCATTTTTGCAGCAGGTGCAGAGGGAGCAAGGAGCAGGGGGCTGTCGAGAAAGTAAATTATTCATATAAAGCTTATCTCGTGAATAGGCGGAGCACATACTGAGCAGGAGCGGACACAGGACTGCTGGGTAAGTGAGGCTTTATATTTGGATGGTGCTTTACCTGAAACACTACTCGGGTAGTGTCTCCCACCCATCCTCCTCCTTGAACCAAAAAAGAAAGTTCTATGCCCAGATTGGTAAGGGAACTTGCTTTTTTTCGTTAATCTCTTCGGGAATTCAGAATATTGGGACTGGAGGTTTGGGCAGTTGAATGTTCCTCCTGCAGAATGTCTGCGGGAAGTGAATCCAACTCCAGCTCCTCGAAAACCACATTAGGGAACTGGAGCTGGAACTGGATGAACTTGGGATCATTCGGGACATGGAGAGGGTTATTGAGAGGAGTTACAAGGAGTTAGTCGCTCCTCAGGTACAAGAAAAGGGTAGATGGGTTACCGTCAGGGGATGGAAAGGGAACCGGCAGGCAGTGTAGGGATCCCCTGTGGCTGTTCCCCTCAACAGCAAGAATACCGTTTTGGATACGGTTGGGGGGATGACTTACCAGGGGTCAGCTATGTGATACAGGTTTCTTGTACAGAGTCTGTCCCTGCTGCTCAGAAGGGGAGGGGGAAGAGGAGTGGAGCATTAGTTGTTGGGGTTCCATGGTTAGGGGGACAGATAGGAAGTTCTGTGGGAATGAGAGACACTCACGGTTGGTGTGCTGCCTCCCAGTGCCAGGGTTTTTGATGTCACCGATCATGTTTTTGGGATCCTTGAGGGGGAAGAGGAGCAGCCCTGAATTGTGGTCCACATAGGCACCGACGACATAGGTAGGAAGAGAGATGGGGATTGAAGGCAGAAATTCAGGGAGCTAGGGTGGAAGCTTAGAGCTAGAACAAACAGAGTTGTTGTCTCTGGTTTGTTGCCCGTGCCACATGTTAGCGAGGTGAGGAATAGGGAGAGAGAGGAGTTGAACACGTGGCTACAGGGATGGTGCAGGAGGAAGGGTTTTGGATTCCTGGATAATTGGGGCTCATTCTGGGGAAGGTGGGACCTCTACAAACAGGATGGTCTTCACCTGAACCAGAGGGGAAACAATATCCTGGGGGGTAAATTTGCGAATGCCTTTCAGGAGGATTTAAACCCATTCAAAGGGGGACGGGAACCTGAATTGTAGCTCCAGTGTACAGGAGGTTGAGAGTAGTGAGGTCAGAAATAAAGTTTCAAGGTCGTAAGAGTGTACCAACAGGCAGAAAGTTGGTTTGAAATGTGTCTACTTCATCTGGAATAAGGTGGGTGAACTTGCAGCATGGGTTGGTGCCTGGGACTTCGAGGTTGTGGTCATTTCGGAGACATGGATAGAGCAGGGACAGGGATGGTTGTTGCAGGTTCCGGGATTTAGATGTTTCAGCAAGAACAGAGAAGATGGTAAAAGATGTGTGACATTGTTAGTCAAGGACAGTATTACAGTGGCAGAAAGGATGCTTGAGGACTCGTCTACTGAGGTAGTATGGGCTGAGGTTAGAAACAGGAAAGGAGAGGTCCCCCTGTTGGGAGTTTTCTATAGGCCTCTGAATGGTTCCAGAGATGTAGAGGAAAGGATTGCAAAGATGATTCTCAACAGGAGTGAGAGAGACAGGGCAGTTGTTGTGGGGCTTTAACTTTCCAAATATTGACTGGGACTACTATAGTTTGAGTACTTTAGATGGGTCAGTTTTTGTTCGTTGTGTACAGGAGGGGTTCCTGACACAGTATGTAGACAGACCAACAAGGGGCAAGGCTACATTGGATTTGGTACTGGGTAATGAACCCGGCCAGGTGTTAGATTTGGAGGTAGGTGAGCACTTTGGTGATAGTGACCACAATTTGGTTAAGTTTACTTTAGTGATGGAAAGGGACAGGTATATACTGCAGGGCAAGAGTTATAGCTGGGGGAAAGGCAATGATGATGCAATTAGGCAAGATTTAGGATGGGGAAGGAAACTGCAGGGGATGGGCACAATTGAAATGTGGAGCTTGTTCAAGGAACAGCTACTGCGTGTCCTTGATAAGTATGCACCTGTCAGGGCAGGGAGGGAGTGGTTGAGCGAGGGAGCCGTGGCCTACTAAAGAAATTGAATCGCTTGTCAAGAGGAAGAAGGCGGCTTATGTTAGGATGATATGTGAAGGCTCAGTTAGGGCACTTGTGAGTCACAGGTCAGCCAGGAAAGACCTAAAGAGAGAGATAAGAAAAGCCAGGAGGGGACATGAGAAATTGTTGGCGGATAGGAAAACCCTAAAGCTTTCTGTAGATATATCAGGATTAACAGATTGACTGGAGTAAGATTAGAGCCTGTCAAGGATAGTAGGGGGGAGTTCTGCGTGGAGTCTGAAGAGATATGAGAGGTACTAAATGAATATTTTTCATCAGTATTCACACAGCAAAATGACAATGCTGTCAAGGAGAATACTGAGAACAGGCTGTTACATTAGACAGGATTGAGATTCACAAGGAGGAGGTGTCAACAATTCTGGCAAGTGTGAAAATAGATATGTCCCCTGGGCTGGATGGGATTTATCCTCGGATTCTCTGGGAGGCCAGGGAGGAGATTGCAGAGCCATTGGCTTTGATCTTTATGTAGTCATTGTCTACAGGAATAGTGCCAGAAGACTGGAGGAAAGCAAATGTTGTCCCCTTGCTCAAAAAGGGGAGTAGAGACAACCCTGGTAATTATAGATCAATGAGCCTTACTTCAGTTGTGGGTAAAGTGTTGGAAAAGGTTATAAGAGATAAGATTTATAATAATCTAGAAAGGAATAATTTGATTAGGGATAGTCAACATGGTTTTGTGAAGGGTCGGTTGTGCCTCACAAACCTTATTGAGTTCTTTGAGAAGGTGACAAAACAGGTGGATGAAGGTAAAGTGGTAGATGTGGTGTACAGAGGAACCTCAATTATCCGCATACCAATTATCCAAAAATTGGATTATCCGAAGGAGATCTCAAGGTCCCAATAGAAACATTACATCAAAGACGTGTTTCTAACACTGATTGTGTCTTTGTTGACATTGATTAAACAGGCACCGTCTCCAAATGACTGACCTCCCGCCCTCTCTCTCCCCACACTTTCCCTGAAGTTATACAGAGGGGTGGACCCTAACATCCCCTCTCTCAGATAATCTCTCCAACATTGTCCTGTACAGGGCAAAGGTGGAACATGTCAAAACGTTGTAGTAAAATGTTGTGTGTGCCTGTGTGTGTATGTTTGTGCTATTTGGAAACTTACCCACAAAGGCAACAGCAGCATCAGTCTTGTTGTTGGTGGACAGTCCAGCTGCCCTGGAGAGGGGGCAGGATTGGACAGGGTTGGGGGGCGGGGGGGGTTGGATGTGGTTGGGGGAAGGGGCAGGGTTGGATGGGTTGTGGGCGGGGGCGGGTTTGGATGGGTTGTAGGCGGGGGCGGGTTTGGATGTGTTTGGGGTGGGGCGGTATTGGATGGTTTGGGGTGGGGATGGGGTTGGATGGGTTGGGGGCGGGGTTGGATGGATTTTAGGGGGCGGGGGTGCTGTTGGATGGGTTTGGTGGGGCGGGGGTGATGTTGGAGGGGGTGGGGCAGGGGCGGGGGTGGGGGGCGGGGTTGGATGGGTTTGGGGGTTGGATGGGTTTGGGGCCTGGGGCGGGATTGGATAGGATTGGGGACAGGGTTGGATGGGTTGGGGTGTGGGGCGGGTTTGGATGTGTTTTGGTGGGGGCTGGGTTGGATATGGTTTAGGGCGGGGGGGTTTGGAGGGTTGGGGTGGGGGTGGGCTTGGATGAGTTGGGGTGGAGGCGGGGTTGGATGGGTTTGGGACGGGGTGGGGTTGGATGGGTTGGGGTGGGGGTGGGGTTGAATGGGTTGGGTGTGGGGCGGGGTTGGATGGGTTGGGATGGGGGCAGGGTTGGATGGGTTGGGGTGGGGGCAGGGTTGAATGGGTTTGGGGCAGAGCCAGGGTTGGATGGATTGGGGGTGGGGGTGGGGGTGGGGTTGGATATAGTTCGGGCGGTGGCAGGGTTGGATGGGTAGGGGGGTTGGGGCGGGGTTGCTTGGGTTGGGCGGGAGCGGGGTTGGATATATTTGGGCTGGGGGCGGGTTGGATGGGTTGGGGGCGGGGTCAGGGTTGAATGGGTTGGGGCAGGGGTGGGGTTGGATGGGTTTGGGGGTGCGGGGGCAGGGTTGGATGGATTGAGGGGTGGGGACGGGGTTGGATAAGGTTGGAGCAGGTGTGGGGGTGGGTGTGGGGTTGGATATGTTTGGGGCGGGGGTAGGGTTGGATGGGTTGGGGTGGGGGCGGGTTTGGATGAGTTTGGGGCGGTGGCGGGGTTGGATGGATGGGTTTGGGGGCAGGGCGGGGACTGGGTTGGATGGGTTTGGGGGGTGGGGCGTGGTGGATGGGTTTGGGGTGGGGACAGGGTTGGATGGGTTGGGGTGGGGGCGGGTTTGGATGAGTTTGGGGCGGTGGCGGGGTTGGATGGATGGGTTTGGGGGCAGGGGGCAGAGTTGGATGGGTTTATGGGGGGTGGGGCGGGGATGGGGTTGGATTTGTTTGGGGGGCGGGGCGGGAGCGGGGGTGGATGGATTTGGGGCGCTGGGTGGTGTTGGAGGGGGGTGGGGGTGCAGGCGTGGGGTTGGATGGGTTTATGGGGGGGTGGGTGGTGTGGACGGTGTTGGGGGAGTGCCTTGTGTGCTGGGTGCTGCTGCAGTCTCTTGAACGGGGAGCAGACTTTAAAAACACCAAGCCCCAGAGGAAAGGTATTTTAATCGATTCAGAGCTGAAAAATGTGCTGCTGGAAAAGCGCAGCAGGTCAGGCAGCATCCAAGGAGCAGGAGGATCGACGTTTCAGGCATAAGCCCTTCTTAAGGAATGAGGACTGTATGCCCAGCAGGCTAAGATAAAAGGTAGGGAGGAGGGACTTGGGGGCGGGGCTTTGGAAATGTGATAGGTGGAAGGAAGTTAAGGTGAGGGTGATAGACTGGAGTGGGGGTGGGGGCGGAGAGGTCGGGAAGAAGATTGCAGGTCAAGAAAGGGGTGCTGAGTCCGAGAGTTGGGCCTGAGACAAGGTGGGGGGAGGGGAAATGAGAAAGCTGGAGAAATCTGAGTTCATCCCTTGTGGTTAGAGGGTTCCTAGGTGGAAGATGAGGCGTTCTTCCTCCAGGCGTCGTGTGGCCATGGTCTGGTGATGGTGGAGGCCAAGGACCTGCATGTCCTCGGTGGAGTGGGAGGGGGAGTTGAAGTGTTAAGCCACGGGGTGGTTGGGTTGGTTGGTCCGGGTGTCCCAGAGGTGTTCTCTGAAACGTTCCACAAGTAGGCAGCCTGTCTCCCCAATATAGAGGAGGCCACATCGGGTGCAGCGGATGCAGTAAATGATGTGTGTGGAGGTGCAGGTGAATTTGTGGTGGATATGGAAGGATCCCTTGGGGCCTTGGAGGGAAGTGAGGGAGGAGGTGTGGGCGCAAGTTTTGCATTTCTTGCAGTTGCAGGGGAAGGCGCCGGGAGTGGAGGTTGGCTTGGTGGGGTGTGTGGATCTGACGAGGGAGTCGCAGAGGGAGTGGTCTTTCCGGAACACTGATAGGGATGAGGAGGGAAATATATCCCTGGTGGTGGGGTCTGTTTGAATAATCAATTATCCGAACAAAATAGCGCCCGCCCATCTCATTCAGATAATCGAGGTTCCCCTGTGTGTGGATTTCAGTAAGGTGTTTGATAAGGTTCCCCACAGTAGGCTATTGCACAAAGTATGGAGGCGTGGGATTGAGGGTGATTTAGCGGTTTGGATCAGGAATTGGCTAGCTGTAAGACAACGGAGTGGTGGTTGATGGGAAATGTTCATCCTGGAGTTTGATTACTAGTGGGTGTACCGCAAGGATCTGGTTTGGGGCCACTGCTGTTTGTCATTTTTATAAATGACCTGGATAAGGACATAGAAGGATGGGTTAGTAAATTTGCGGATGATATTAACATCAGTAAAGTTGTGAATATTGCTGAAGGATGTTGCAGGTTACAAAGGGACATAGATAGACTGCAGAGCTGGGCTGAGAGGTGGCAAATGGAGTTTAATGTGGAAAAGCGTGAGGTGATTCACTTTGGAAGGAGTAACAGAAATGCAGAGTACTGGGCAAATGGTAAGATTCTTGGCAGTGTGGATGAACAGAGAGATCTCGGTGTCCATGTGCATTCATCCCTGAAAGTTGCCACCCAGGTTGATAGGGTTGTTAAGAAGGCATATGGTGTGTTAGCTTTTATTAATCGAGGGATTGAGTTTCAGAACCATGAGGTCGTGCTGCAGCTGTACAAAACTCTGGTGCGGCTGCAGTTTGTGTATTATGTACAGTTCTGGTCACCACATTACAGGAAACGTGGGATCATTGGAAAGTTTCAGAGGAGATTTACTGTGATCTTGCCTGGTATGGAGGGAAGGTCTTATGGGGTAAGGCTGAGGGACTTGAGGCTGTTTTTGTTAGAGAGAAGAAGGTTAAGAGGTGACTTAATAGAGACATACAAAATGATCAAATGATTAGATAGGGTGGACAGTGAGAGCCTTTTTCCTTGGATGGTGATGACTAGCACGAGGGGACGTAGCTTTAAATTGAGGGGTGATAGATATAGGACAGATGTCAGAGGTGGTTTCTTTACTCAGAGAGTGGTAGGGGCATAGACCTGACAACTTTAAGGGCATTTAAATGGTCATTGGATAAACATATGGATGAGAATGAAATAGTGTAGGTTAGATGGACTTCAGATCAGTTTCCCAGGTCGGTGCATCATCAAGAACTGAAAGGCCTGTACTGCGCTGTATGGTTCTATGTTCTGTACACAGCCCTCCAGTTGTGCTGTCATACCACACCGGCAGATGAAGTCAGAGGTTGATGGTGGTTTTATTGAGAAGGTTTGGAATGGCAGGTTGTTTGGGAGGAGCAGTTGAGGGATAGATGGTGTTGGTGAGGGAGGTGGGTTGAGAGGGGATTGACTGAGTGAGGCTTATGGAGAGGAGGCTGAAAGGATCGGGTAGTTTGACACTTTGCTGCTGAGAGGTTATGGAGCTGGAAACTGACTGGAAAATCATCGCTCAAAATCCAGTTCCTAGTCAGTCACCCTTTAAGTTTCATCACATGAGATAGATACAGGGGACACAGGAGCAGCAGTGTGTATCATTGACCAGATACACTGCAGAAATTCACCAAATATCCTCAAACAGCACCTTACAAACCCTCAACTTCTTCCATTCAGAAGGACAAGGGCAGCAGATACATGACCACACCATCCCCTGGAAGATCTCCTCCAGATCACTCACCATCTTGACTTGGAAGTATATGGGTGTTCCTTCACTATCACTGGGTCAAAATCCTGGAACTCACTCCCCAAGGTCATTGTGGATCTATCTACAGCACATGGACCGTAGCAGTTCAAGATGGAAGCTCAACCTCACCTTCTCAAGGGGCAACTAGAGATGGGCAATAAATACTGGCCACCAGCAATACCCATGTATACTGAATGAAAAATGGCTAGTGAGATACCGGAACTGTCCAGTGTGGGTCACAATGAGATACCGAAACTGTCCAGTGTGGGTCACAATGAGATACCGAAACTGTCCAGTGTGGGTCACGGTGAGATACCGGAACTGTCCAGTGTGGGTCACGGTGGGATACTGAAACTGTCCAGTGTGGGTCATGGTGAGATACCGGAACTGTCCAGTGGGGTCACGGTGAGATACTGAAACTCCAGTGTGGGTCACGGTGGGATACTGAAACTGTCCAGTGTGGGTCACGGTGAGATACCGGAACTGTCCAGTGTGGGTCACGGTGAGATACTGAAACTGTCCAGTGTGGGTCACGGTGGGATACCGGAACTGTCCAGTGGGGTCACGGTGAGATACTGAAACTCCAGTGTGGGTCACGGTGGGATACTGAAACTGTCCAGTGTGGGTCACGGTGAGATACTGAAACTGTCCAGTGTGGGTCACGGTGGGATACCGAAACTGTCCAGTGTGGGTCACGGTGAGATACCGGAACTGTCCAGTGTGGATCCTGTGCTATTGCTCCTTGTGTCTCCAACAGGAAAGAGCTGTGACTGAACTCATAGGGATCACCAGGTGAAATTCCAAAGTCAGGAACTTTGCTGATGGATAAATAGTCTTTCAAAAAAAAAGATATTTATTGATTTGAACTTCACAAGGATATGAAACATGAAAATATTATCAATACTGAAGTAATTTCAAGACATTTCATCCATAATTTAACATGCCATTAGTGGTTTAAATACATGGTAATATTTATAATCAAACAGTTCTCTGTCCTCCAACAACGTTCTGCATTCCTGATACACAGTCTGATGAAATAACTTTCCATTTCTCAATCAGTTCTCCTTGTTCTGACGGAATTTGTCCCATAAAGCTGAAAGGCGGATTTGAAGATCCTGGTGAATTTCTGCGTATGGTGCGAGTCTCTCTTGCATCTCGTGGACATTCTGACTAATTATTTGATGCAGCTCCTCTGAATAGGGGGTGATGTTCTGGTGGAACTCTTCAATGTTCTGGTTAATAATGCTGTTGAGATCTTCAATGTATGGAGCCAGATTCTGGTTCATGCTTCCCAAGTTCCCATTGAGTTTCACTTTCAGCTCTGCAATGTAAGGGACTAGCCTTTGCTTCAGACCTTCCACATTCTCATCCAGCTTTGTCTGCAGCTCCTCAGCGTAAGGTACAACCCTCTGAGTCATTTCACTGATCTGCTGGTTCATCTTGTTCTGGACATCACTGGCGTAAGGAGTCAGGCTGTCGCGGAGCTCCTGCACTTTCTCATCTAGCTGCCTGCGGAATTCCCTCGCGTTTACACTCACCTTCTGCCTGAGATTATTGACATTGTCCTGAATCTCCAGCTGAAGCTGCTCAGCGTAGGGAGTGAGAACACCCCTCAGGTTTTCAGCATTCTCGCTCAGTTTGTCCTGAAGAGCTTTGGTGTAGGGAGCCACTGTCTGGCGAAGTTCCTCAGCATTATTCCTCAGCTGCTGTTGGAGTTGCTCATTGTAAGGTGTCAGCTTACGGTGGAATTCTGCAAGGTTTCTACTCAGGCTCTGGTGGACTCCATCAGCAAAAGGAGCAAGTTTCCTGCTCAGGTCCTGCAGCTCGTGCCTGATCGTCTGCCGAAGTTTCTCACTGTCAAACGTCACCTTCAGACGCAGCTCGTCTGTGAGGGGAGCCAGTTTCTGGCGGATATTCTCAGTGTAGTCTTGGACAGTCTCCACATTATCCTTTAGGAAATCACTGGAAAAAAAGAGAGACATTTTGAACACATTTTGTTGGATTTGCTCCTGCCTATTTCAAAAGGGAATACTGACCAAGTGCAATTCTCTGACAGCTATTACACAGGAGTAAGGATGTTATACTGAATTATCTTGTGGATGACAGAGTACAATTCCTACATCCTTCAATCCTTCCCTTGTTGTTAGCATTAACAATCAAGAGGGGTCAGACAGAAGATTGGGTTATGTGGCCTCCTCTGTGTATGAAACTCAAAAAGGATATTCATACTGGACATATAACTTGACATGAAGCAGAGCAAACAGGAGATATACAAATCTTTAACAGAGTTCTGGGGTTTGGGTGGATTTCAAACATTTGGGTTATTTGTCAAAGATATTGGTTCAAGTGTAACAAATAGTTGATCAGAACAGTATTCCAAATAACTTGTTAACCACTTTTTATCAACAATATCTTATTTATTGGCTGTCCTTCAGGATGTATGAACTTGGACACTAAGCAACCTGATCCTCTCTACTCCCTAGGGTTCTACTATTCAATGTGCTCCCCCGCCTTGTTAATCCTCTCACAATCAATCACCTGACACTTTTAATTAAATCATTAGATTAAATTCCATTCACCATTGTTCAACCCACATGACCAACCAATCTATAATCTCATTCCTGATTGGTTAGAAATCCTCACTCTACTTGCTCCCAAGATTCATGTAAAATGTGTTTGCACCAGCCTCCAGCTATCCAGACAATGCTACCAAACATGCTTTCCTGAAATGTTGATTCTCCTGCTCCTTTGATGCTGCCTGACTTGCTGCGCTTTCTCAGCAACACATTTTTAATGCTACCAAACATTCCAAGCTCACCGGAGCTGATCGCTGATTTCTGAGCCCTGGATCTGGTCAATATTGTCCTTGGCATTGTTGGTCAACTGACTGATGTAGTCCCAGAAAGCATCTTGGACCTCATCTCCGTGGACCTGAACCTGGGAGCCTGGGGGAGGAAGGAAACAATAATCAAAATGGGAGCATTTCTTGGTTATTCCAGAGACAACAGCTTGTGAAAGAGAAACCTCAATGCAGCCTGCCTCCTGCTCGCTCATCACTGACTGCACACATAAACAGGTCATTGTGTTAAACCATTATTTTTAATACTTAAGATGAGATTAAAATGAATTCAAATAAACAGGTGGATGCAAGTTTGCCCTCAACAACCAATAACCCAGGGGGCTACCATTAACCAGAAACTGGACGAGACCAGCCATGTATACACAGTGGCTACAACAGCAAGTCAGAGGTAGGAATATTACAGCATGTAACTCATCTACTGACTCCCCAAAGCCTGCCCATCGGGATACAAGGCCGGAGTGTGATGGAATAGTCCCTACTTGCCTGGATGAGTGCAGCTCCAACAACACTCTAGAAGCTTGACATCCTTCAGGAGAAAGCAGTGAGGTTTTCCACATGAAACTGAAGCAGTTAGTGGACTATTCAGCACTTTGATCTTCCTCTGCCAGCCACTTAGATCACCGTGTCTGTGTTTTGTAATCCTCATTTCTATCTATCCTGAGAAATTTTGATTCCTTTGCTACCAAGAAGCTATCATCTCTGCCTTTAAAAATGTTCAATGACACTGCTTCCACAGCCTTCTGAAGGAACAGAACTCTGAGAAATAATATTTCTCCTCCCCTGTCCTGAAAGAACAAATCTTAATTTTTTTTCAGTGCTGCCTAATTCTGGACTCATTCACATAAAGAAACCAGCTTTCCATGCCCAATTTGCCAAGACCATTCAAGACCTAATATACAAGACAAGTTACTCTCGCACACTTTTCTAAATTCCAATGGAAATAATCCCAGCCTGTTCAACCTATCCTCAAGAGCCAACCCACTCATTCCCAGGTGTCAATCATGTATACTTCTTCGGAATTGTCTCCCAATGTATTTACATCCTTGTTTTAAAAAAAGGAGAGACCAAAACTACACTGTATTTGAGATATGGTCCCCATCAATGCCCTATGTCCTCGTTTTATGTTCAATTCCTGCTGTAATAAAGAACAGCATTCCACTGGCCTCCTTGATTACGTGCTGTGTCTGCAAACTATCACTAGAATAACTAGATTCCTCTGCACCTCCCAACCTGCGGTCCTTTTCTATTTAAGCAATATTTTACTTTATTATTCTTTCTGTAATTCTACATCCTTTTACATCTGCCAGGTGTATACCCACTGACTGAAACCTAATCGTATCCCAGTCGGCACTATCCTGATGTCTTCTACACAACATACTCTCTGACCTATCTGTGTGTCAGCTGTGAATCAATTTAGAATGCCTCTGCTTTCCTCTAATCTCAGTCAACGATAAAAATTGTAAAAGTCTGAGACGCAGCACAGACCCCAGTGAGAGATGGAAAAAACCTATAGCACAAAATATTCCAAACACAGCAGAAAATATATAATATTTACCTAACACCAAGAAAGCAGTTAGAAGCACAAGGATTGCTCTGGGAAACATCCTGGATTTCGTGCACATTAATTACAATTTCTGTTCTTCTTTACAGCTGCTCTGTGAAAAGACAAATATCAGAGTTAGGCTGAGGTTTAAATCTTTAAGTGCCATTTATTGCTTCCAGGAAACAACTTTGCTCCCGTGAACAAACTCCTTCATATATTTGCAGCACAATCTGAGTGTTATTAACTACATACAAACCGCAACATTATTTACAAACACAGTATTCTCATCATTTGTCAGCGCTGACCATTGGTTGATGCATGTACTGTACTACCTGACACAGGTACATCTACTGAGCCACTGTCCCTGTTTAAACCCCAGGCTGCAGTGTTGAGAATAGCAGCTGCTTGAGCAAGTGTTTCTCTCACCTGCTTCTACTGATCCTTGAGCTCCGTGTCCCAGTCTCACCGGCACTTGCTCTATATAAGCCGAATCTTATCAGCAGTTGATAAGGAGTTGGGCTGTTTGTGCAGGTTCATCATCCTCCACTGATCCCAAGAAAACGTGGAACTTCCAACATCCCTGTCACTGTGAACTGTGATACATTTGCTCAAATGTGGCCCCAACTCTAATGAGAGGCCAAATTCCAATTCGGATTAATTTTTTAGAGTAAAGGTCATAATTTAATAACACATGTAGTGTCAAGAGACAGATGATAAAGGGCGTCATAGAGAAAACACTGAGATCTAATTTCAGTGGCAGGATGGTCAGTAACCAGAGGGGCACAGAGTGAGGGGATCTGGGAAAGGGTGGTGGAGTGGTTAGGGGGGTGCACTTTACAGCTAGTGACTATGATCTGGGGACTCGAAGAGGCTGAAAGTGAGGTGGAGGCAGATTCAATGGGAACTTCCAAAAGGGGAAATGGATAAGTATTTGAGGACGGAACTGTGAAGGCCCTGAGCAAAGAGCTGTGAGCATGGGGAGACAGGGTGTGGATGAACTTTCAGTGAGTTAGACATGATGGGCCAAATGGTCACGTTTTGCATCAGGCTTTTTTGAGATAAGATCCCTTAGCACCTAAACAAACAACATCTTATAAACCAACTGAAACTTCACTGTAGCCCACCAGATACTGTCCTCAGAGATACTTTCCACAGTGTTTCCTGCTACATTAAAGACACTTCAGTAGCTGAGAGATCTTTGGGACATTTTGAGGTGATAAACAGCCTGTCAGATCATTATGTGTTGTATTGAATATTGAGAGAGGCTGGAGCAGGTGGGTGAACATGACCTGCTGATTCTATTGGAAAATGAATAGCCCTGCTTCCCAAGGCTGGCTGATACAGGTCCAGGTTATGTTTCAGGCTATGGATTTCTGGGGGCTGTTTACAGCAGCAATTAGTATCTGTCCAGGCCACGAGGAGCTGAGAACCACATTCCCAGAGGATGAGATCCACATTCCCAGAGGATGTGGAATACCCTCAGGAACCAGTCAATGCCTCAGTCACTCACATACTTACTCATTTACTTTATCTCTCTATCTATCTCTTTTACTTTTTCTTTCTCTCTATCACTCTCTCTTTCTCTCTATCTACCTATTTCTGTCTGTTGTTCTGTTTCTCTCTCTCTCTCTCTCTCTATATATATATATATATATATATAGAGAGAGAGAGAGAGAGAAACAGAAAGACAGAATATATATATATATATATTTATGATGGAGTGTAATGTCACTAAAGCAGAAGCCCAGGCTAATGTTCTGGGTCACAGAGTCAGTCCCACCAGAGCAGTTGCTGAATTTTTAATTCAATAAATAAACTTTGGAATTCAAAATTCATCTCAATGATGATTGATCATGAAATCACTGTGATTGTTGTAAAAACTCACTGATGGACTGCTCCTTGGAAAACTGCCATCCTATAGGAAATGGTCCAGGAAAGATCAGATGCATTGTTGGTCATCTTCCAAAATGTACAGACTCTGGACCAGCTCCTACAGACTGGAGGGAGGGACCAGTGAGTGTCACCTTTATAGGGGGAAAAGGTAAGAATCCATTATAGAACCATTCTGGCTTTCTGCAATCCCATTGCTGGTTCTATAAATGGCAAATTGTATTTAATAAATTTACTGGAGTTTTCGAGGATGTAACTAGTGGAACTGATAAGGGAGCACCAGTGGATGTGGTGTATTTGGATTTTCAAAAGGCTTTTGATAAAGTCCATCTTAGGAGATTTGTGGGCAAAGTTAAAGTACTTGGGATAGATGCTAATATTTGGCAGGGATCGGGAATTGGTTGATAGACAAGAAACAGAGAGTGGGAAACAGAAAGTGGCAGGAAGTGATTGGTGTGGTAGTACTCAGATCAATGCTAAGGCCCCAGCTATTCATGAGGGAACTTTCCAGATGGCACAAAGATGGGCAGAGTTGTGAGGAGGATGCAAGGAGGCTCCAAGGTTTTTTAAAAATTCATCATGGGATCATCAAGGGCATCACCAACGAGGCAGCATTTATTACCCATCCTTAATTGCCCAGAGTGGGGTTAAGAGTCAACCATGTTGCTATGAGTCTGGAGTCATATGGAGGCCAGACCAGGTAAGGATGACAGTTTCCGTCCCTTAAGAACATTAGTGGTTTTCCTGACAATCAGCAATGGATTCCCAGTCATCATTAATTCCAGATGTTTATGAATTCAAATTCCACCATCTGCCTTGGGACTTTACCTGGGTCTCTGGATTAACAGTTTACCATGAAGCCACCACCTCCCTGGGCAATTTAGTCAGGTTGAGTGAGTGGGAAAATACACAGTGGATACAGTATGTTTATATTAAATGTATAGTTATACGCTTTATGTGAAAAGCAGAAAGGCAGGTTGTTATTAAATGGTGATGATTTGGAAAGTGTGACTGTCCAAAGGGATCTGAATATCCTTGTACCAGTCAATGGAAGTAGACAGGCCAGTGCAGCAAACAACAGGGAAAGCCAATGGTATATTGGCCTTCATTGCAAGAGGATGAGAGTGTAGATGTAGGGATCTCTGACTGTAGTTATACAGGGCCTTAGTGAGAGCATACCCAGAGTAATACTTACAGCAGGAATGCGCTGGTTGACTGAATATTTGGATAATCATAAGATACACATATCAGTGTAAAAACACAGACAATGTAATCGAAACTTGATGTAGGGGTATACACATCACTGTTGTACTTTGTTTACAACACAACTCACTTAAATAATAATGCAACTTCACCTTAAATAAAACTTACTGGCAGAAAGTCTTCTCACTCTCACCCTCAACTGACTCAGACATCATGGCAGACTAATGTATTTGAGGAGAACTTGACTTGAAATTGAATCAACTGTCGATATTCCGTGTGGCTATTCAATTGAGCAACAAATACACTTACATCGAAGAAAACAAATTAAAAATCTGTAATAGTTGGACCGAATAATACTGTAAACTTGGTGGTATTTGAGGGATATATTATTGCCAGTTTATCAAGGGTGCCAGTTCATAAGATGCCAGCTAAAACAATGTTTGCTGTATTTGCAATAGAGGGAGCACAGCAAAGGTTCACTCGGCTGATACAGGGATACGGGACTGTCCAACGAGGAGAGATTGGATTGACTGAGGAGTACAGTAACTCAGTGGTTAGCACAGTTGCCAGACAGTGCCAGGGACCAGAGTTGATTCCCGCCTCCGACAGACTGTCGGTAGGGGTGTTTACACCTTCTCCCGGTGTCTGCGTGAGTTCCCTCCAGTTTGCTCCCACATTCCAAAGATATGCAGGTTAGATGGATTAGCCATGGAAAATGCAGGGTTGCCAGGATAGTGTGGGGAGGTGGTTGGATGCTCTTTGGAGGGCCAAGGTGAACTTGATGGGCCAAATGATCTACTTCCACACCCTAGGGATTTAATGTGTATTCACTAGAGGTGAGAAGGAGAGGGTCTGTTTGAAACATAAAGTAATCTAACAGGGCAAGCTGCACTATAGGGTGAATGTTATTCCTGGATGAGGAATCTAGAACCGGGAGCAGCCTCAGGAAATGGGATAGACCATTTAGGACTAAGATGAGGAAAAATGTCTTCACTCAGAGGGTAATGAATGCAGAAATGTTTACCACAAAATGCTGTGGAGGCCAAATCACTGAATATATTCAAGAAAGAGATAGGTAACATTTCAGATTTTAAAGGCATCAAGGTGTATGGGGAGAAAGTGGGAATATTACATTTGAAAGAAGGGATTAGCTGTGATCATACTGACTGCTGAGCAGCCTGAAAGGGACATCTAGTCAATGCCTGTTCCTATGTCCTTCTCTGGTACAGCCCATCTTGATTGATAATTGTTCTCTAGGGCCGGAAGGGATGGAAACAAATTCTAACCATGCTCGAGAGGCCCACAGCCCCTGACCAAAGAAAGGAACACATTCTCTGTCTGACTGTCTGTCTCTCTCTCTCTCTCTTTCTCTGTTTCTTTAGTAATGACAGAATGATCATTCAGACATTGTACTGCTGTTGTCCAGAGTCAAACAATGGAATTTGCTGACTAGTTACAAGAGCTAATTTTACAGATAAACATTTGGCAGGAATTCAATTCAAGAAAATAAACTTCACACGTGGATATTTACTTAACGATGGGTTAAAGTTCACACACACAACGTGGAAGCTGAACGTTGAGATCACAAAGCCCAGTGACAGTATTTATTAATTAACCATTTAATTATGGGTTAGTAATCCTGGAAGCTGAATTTGTGCACAGTGTATTAGACATTGCCCTGGGTGGCTATTGGAACATCCTTGGAAGTGAGAAGCATTGGGGTAGCTCAGAGACAGTGACCTCTACTGACCTCATGAGTTCAGGTCGCGGAGAATAAGGGTGGACAGGTATCAGCCTGAGAGATGGTCTTATGGAATAAAAGTATGATAAAATCTCTGGAAAATTACTTTAAATGGTAGGATTAGGATAAGGATTTAAAGTAACAAATATAATTTCAGCTGCTCGATTTTCAGATACAATAATGGAGGCTAAAACATGACTTAGGAAAGACACTGCTGAGGTGACAGGTTTTTTTGCCGATCTGCAGCTCCACAAAACATTGTTTGTATTTACCTCTCCCATTACTACGTCCTTTTACCTTGGTGATTTCCCAATGGTCATTTCATCTCCTCAGCTCTGTGTCCTATCAAAGATCTTTCCTTTAGCTCTTTCCTCCTCTCCCTCTTTCTCTGGCTCTAGATGTGTTTAAAACTTGTTATATTCTTAATGTTTTCCATTGCTGATGAAGGGACAGCATTCCAAAACTGTTACTCTGTTTCTCCACATCGGATGCTGTCTGAGCTGTGGAGTATTTCCCAGTTTGCTGGTTTTAGTTTTGATTTTCAGCTCCTACACTAACTCACAGTTATTCTGATGTTGGGATTGTTTGAGTCTGGTGACCCTTCGAAACATTAAGTATGTTTCTTTCTTCAGGTACTGCCAGACCTGCTGAGTTTCTCCATCAATTTCTGTTTTTGTTCTTTCTGTGTTTGATGGCAACCAGTAATCAGCTGTGTGAATCTCCTGTGAACTGCCTCCAATACCAGTCCATCCTTTCTTAAATACAGGGACCAAAGCTCTACACAGTACTCCATGTGCAGCCTCACCAACAGTCTGTACAGTTAGAACAAGACTTCCCTCTTCAAGATCAACATTGTCTTTATCTTCTTCATTACTTGCTGCAGCTGCAAGTTAACTTCCTGTTTCATGCACAAGAACACCCAGATCCCTTGGTGCTGCTCTTTTTTAGAGTCTCTCTATCATTAACTAATAGTTTGCCTTTTAATTCTCCCCAGCAAAATGTATGCCTTCATATTTTCCAACATTAAACTCCACCTGCCAAGTTTTTGACCACTCACTCCACCTATCGAAATCCCTGTGCAGATTCTTTATATCCTCATCATAACATACCCTCCCACCTATTTTTAGATATGTCAATGAGCATTGGTACATTACATTCTGCTCCTCCACCAAGTCTTCATACAGGTAGTAAACTGAGGCCCTAGGACTGATCCTGCTGCCTCACAGCGCCTGAGACCCGGGTTCAATTCCCGACTCAGGCGACTGACTGTGTGGAGTTTGCACGTTCTCCCCGTGTCTGTGTGGGTTTCCTCCGGGTGCTCCGGTTTCCTCCCACAGTCCAAAGATGTGCGGGTCAGGTGAATTGGCCATGCTAAATTGCCCGTAGTGTTAGGTAAGGGGTAAATGTAAGGGTTATGGGTGGGTTGCGCTTCGGCGGGTCGGTGTGGACTTGTTGGGCCGAAGGGCTGTTTCCACATGTAAGTAATCTAATCTAATCTGGTGGCATCCACAACTTATGATACTACTGACCACAACACTATACCTTTCTTCATTAACAAAGCGACCTCACTTCCTTTTCCCTCTGCCTATTCTTCTGCAATTTTGAACAGCTTGAATATTGACTACTCGGTCTTGGTCACCCTGTAACTAAGGCTCAGTAATAGCTATCAAGTCCTATTCATTTATTTCAATTTGTGCCATCAGCCCATCTATCTTTATACAAATGCTGCATCTATTCAGAGAAAGAGCCTTGACTTTATCCATTTCTGAGATATTCTGGTTCTGATTTCTATTGTTTATTATTTTCTGCCCCTTTCTGTTAGACTTTGATGATCATTTCCCTCTTTATTACCTCACACCTCTACTCTCATGTTTTGTTTTTGAAGGTTTAAACTTCCCTTCAATTGAATGCTCCTCCCAGTGATTCATTGCCAGCCTTGTCTAAATGGGCCTGCAGACTGGGCAGGATGTGAGCAGCCTCTGGAGTCTCCCTATAACTGCACCGGCTTTCCCATCAGGAATTCTCACAGTCTAGTTTCTATCCTGCAGATGCTGCATATTAATGAGGTGATGTTACTGAATGTGATAAAGAACAACAATTCCATTAATCCACCTCTTGCTGCTCTTGCCCAGAAGTCTGATAGATGTTTCGTCTTGCAGCTCCTGACATCTCTCCTCAATTGGCCTCTCACACAGTTGTTCAGCTTTAGCACCATAGACCACGTTGTTCAGGGACTGGGAAAGTTCCACCCAAAATATCTAACCGCCCTCATTGGTAATTGAGTAAGACATTGAAATGTGGGTGTGGCAGCAGTGGGACGAGAGAGAGAGAGAGAGAGGGAGAGAGAGAGCACTCCTCCGGCCTCTCTCATTACTTCTGAGGAAGAGTCATTAGACCCAAAACATTAACTCTGAGTTCTCTCCACATATGCTGCCCAGATCTACTGAGTTTTTCCAGCAATTTCTGTATTTGGGTCTCATTGCACCCTCCAGTTCGGTGACCCTACGTCTACATTTAGAGTTGCTTTGATTTTAGATTTTGAGTAATGTAGTATTTTGCTTTTAGAGTAAAGCCCCCGTGACCAGAGGAAATGAGGTGTCTGAGCTCCTGTACCATGTGCTCCCTGTCTCTGAGCCCAGTTGATGGCAATGCTGAAAAAGGCACATCCCTGATTGAAAACTGCGTCAATAAACCATACCTGGGATTTTTTTTAATACTTCAAGCCAGTTACTGAACACATTCACAAGAGTGCCTTAACTGTGCTTTAAAACAAGCAGTAAAACTTTTATTAAACAAGGAAAGCATGAACTACATTACAACAGATAAATAGGTTGGAAAGATTTCACTATGAATACCAGAAAAGGATTTAACCTCAGGGTTGGAGGGTTTGAGCTATAGGGAGAGGCAGAACAGGCTGGGGTTGTTTTCCTTGGAGCGTCGAGGCTGAGGGATCATTTATAGAGGTTTATAAAATCATGAGGGCATGGATAAGATAAATAGACAAAGTCTTTTCCCTGGGGTGGGGGAGTCCAGACTAGAGGGCATGGTTTAGCTTGAGAGGGGAAAGATATAAAAGGGACCTAAGAGGCAATGTTTTCACACAGAGGGTAATGTGTGTATGGAATGAGCTGCCAGAGGCAGTGGTGGAGGCTGGTACAATTATACATTTAAAAGGCATCTGGATGGGTATATGAATAGAGAGGGATTAGAGGAATATGGGTCAAGTGGGACTAGATTGGGTTGGGATATCTGGTCGGCATGGACAAGTTGGACCGAAGGATCTGCTTCCCTGCTGTACATCTCTATGACTCATTAAAGAGAGAGAGCTGATTGGTGGTGGGTTAACCTGAGGGACACCACATCTCAGAGTGATTGGAGAGAGAGAGAGACAAGGACGGTTCTCCACAGTAACTTCAGCCAGTGTGGGAACTGAACCCAAATTGTTCGTGTATTCTGTGTCACAAAGCAACCATCCTGCCAACTGAGGCCCTACTGTACAATCCACTCACAGCTCGTCACTTTGAGGGTTGTAAAACCTCACTGAAAATGTGGGAACACAAACAAGTCCCCAAGCATCCCAACATAAAGTACATTAAAAACTCCAGAAAAATGAAGCTAAAATAATGTTTCCACCTTCTTAGCATAAAATACATCAGAAGATCATAAGCTATTGGAGCCTCTGGCAGCTGGTCCTGCTCACGACACCAGGGTAGGTCTGATTGACAGTGAGCTTTGATGTAAAGTAAAAGCACAAGTCTCTTGCATGATGGCTCGACAGCAGATTAGAGACCCCCCCCCCCCCCAATCCAATGTGAGAACATGATTCCATCTTTTAGATACTGTCTGCCCAGAGGAGTATTTCCGGCATTTTCTGATTTATCCTTTGGTGTTCCTGGGATCTTGCTGTGTGCTTTGATCAAGACAACGCTTCAAAAAAGCAGTTTTAAACACGCTGCACATGTGGTAAACAGTAAACTCAAGGCAATCAAATGTTGCTATAAAATTTAAGCGGTTTGAAAATTTTTTGTTTTTATGTTTTAAGTGGGTGAATGGAAACACCAGAATGATCCAGTTGGACCATGGAAGGCGCTACAGAAATGCAGTTCTTGCAGTTGTCCATTCCTCCCACCGGGAGGTGGCAGCAACGAGTCCGGGAGCGGCAGCGCGGGCCCGAGGCCGGGGATCGGGACCAGGACCAGGAGCGGGCCCGAGGCCGGACACTGGGAGTGGGATCGGGAGCGGGCCCGAGGCCGGGGATCGGGACCAGGAGCGGGCCCGAGGCCGGGGATCGGGACCAGGAGCGGGCGGAGGAGCGGGCCCGAGGCCGGACACTGGGAGTGGGATCGGGAGCGGGCGGAGGAGCGAGGCCGATGGCGGTGTCCGCAGGCGAGGCCCCCGCGGGGTCGGGGTCGGGGCCGGGGCCGGGGCCGCTGTTCCCGGATTTGGGAGACGAGGATGCAGGGCCCAACCTGATCGAGAGTCTCTGCATGAACTGCCTGAAAAATGTGGGTGAGGCCGCGGGGGGAGTGTTGGGGGGGGGAGCGGTGGGGGGTGGGGAGTGTGGGGGGTTGGGGTTTGGGGGTGGGGAGGGTTGGGGTTGGGGTTTGGGGGCAGGGTTGAGGGGGTTGCTGGGGAGTGTGGGGGGGGGTTGGTGGGGCGTGTGGGGGGTTGGGGTTGGGGGGTGGGGAGTGTTAGGGGAGGGTTGGGGTTGGGGTTTGGGGGCAGGGTTGAGGG
Source organism: Hemiscyllium ocellatum (assembly GCF_020745735.1). NCBI lineage: Eukaryota > Metazoa > Chordata > Chondrichthyes > Orectolobiformes > Hemiscylliidae > Hemiscyllium > Hemiscyllium ocellatum. Next base: position 55,971,457 of record NC_083429.1, read on the forward strand.
GGTTGCTGGGGAGTGTGGGGGGTTGGGGTTTGGGGGCAGGGTTGAGGGGGTTGCTGGGGAGTGTGGGGGGGGTTGGTGGGGCGTGTGGGGGGTTGGGGTTGGGGGGTGGGGAGTGTTAGGGGAGGGTTGGGGTTGGGGTTTGGGGGCAGGGTTGAGGGGGTTGCTGGGGAGTGTGGGGGGGGTTGGTGGGGCGTGTGGGGGGTTGGGGTTGGGGGGTGGGGAGTGTTAGGGGAGGGTTGGGGTTGGGGTTTGGGGGCAGGGTTGAGGGGGTTGGTGGGGCGTGTGGGGGGTTGGGGGGGGTGAATTGTTAATTAATTATTTAATGCAGAGACTGGGGTAATATTCTGGGGGCTCGGGTTGACATCCCACCCTCAGCCGGTGTTGGAATTTGAATCCAATAAAATCTGGAATCATGAGTCTAATGATGACCATAATTTAGATGTTTATTGTCAGAAAACCCATCTGGTTCATTAATGTAACTGCCCACCTTACCTGGTCTAGCCTACACGTGACTCCAGACCCACAGCAATGTGGCTGACCCTTCCCTCCCTCTGGGCAATTAGGGATATACACAACCTCTCGGAAATACAGATAAAGCAAGAAATAGAAAGGAGGGAGTACTTTGGAATAGGGGAGGGGAAATCACAAACACCAGAGAAATGGTCCTGAGTAAATTGTTTGCGCTGTGGGCAGGCAAGTGTCTGTATCCTGCTGGATATTATCCTACAGTCTAAAACAGAAGTGGTCAATAAAGTATTTGATGCATTGGTTTAAATTTTCCAAGACTCCCTTGCATCAGGGATAGTACAATTCAGTTGGGAGATAGTGAAGATAACTGTTTTATTCAAAAAGGAAAAAAGAAAGAAAGCAGTAACCAAAATCCAGCACAACATAGAGTCATAGAGATGTACAGCATGGAAATTGACCCTTCAGTCCAACTCGCCCATACTGACCAGATATCCCAACCCAATCTATTCCCACCTGTCTGCAGCCGGCCCATATCCCTCCAAACCTTCCTATTCATATACCCATTCAAATGTCTCTTAAATGTTGCAATTGTACCAGCCTCCACCACTTGTTATGGGAAAATGTTAAATGCAGTTGATGTTATGGGAAGGCATTTGGATAAGTTCAAGAATACAGTAGTCCCCCTGTACCCACGGGGGATATATTCTAAGACCTCCTGCAGAAACCCGAAACCCACAAGTGAACCCATTCATTTAAATGGGAAATTTACCTTCCTAACAGCCCTCTGGTTCCAGAAGGTTCCCTATAATATGTTCAGGCTGTGGTAAACCGAAACAGCGAAAACAATTTGTGGATACAGGGGTCACCCTGTATCAGGCAAATCAACATAGTTCAGTGAAAAGAAAATCCTGCTTGAACAACCTATTGAAGTTGTTTGAAGAGGTTATAGGAAAGTTTATTAAACTGGACAGGGACCAGGATGTTGCCTGGGATGGAAGGTTTGAGATATAAACATAGATTGGAAAGATGGGAATGTTTTTCACTGGAGAGTAAGAGGTTGAGGAGTGACCTTATTGAGGTTTATAAAATCATGAGGGACATAGATAAAGTAAATGACAAGGATCCTTTCCCTAGGGTGGGGGAGTTCAAAACTAGGGGGCATAATTTTAAGGTGAGAGGAGAAAGATTTAAAGATGACATGAGGGGCAATGTTTTTTACACAGAGAGTGGTTCATACGTGGGATAAACTGCCAGAGGAAGTGGTGGATGCAGATGCAGTTACAACGTTTAAAAGACATTTGGATAAGTGCATGAATAGGAAAGGTTTTGAGGGATATGGATCAAACACAGACAGGTGGGACTAGTTTTGTTTGGGATCATGGTAAGCATGGACTAGTTGGACTGAAGGGTCTTTATCATGCTGTAAAACTCTGTGTCTCTAAGTAAATTGACCAAAGTATTCAGGGATGTACAGATTGGGTGATTAGTCATGGGAAATACAGGGTTACAGCGATAGGGTAGGAGGATGGCTCTGGATGTTTTTCAGAGGGTCAGTGCAGACTCACTGGGCCAAATGGCCACTTTCTGCACTGTAGGATTCTCTGTGGTGAGAGAGAAAGGGAATGGGTTGGGAAGGGAAAGGGTAGGGTGCAGAAGGAAGGAAAAGGCAAAGCGGTTGTTACAGGAGGCCTCTCCACCATCATCTTGTTGCTTTCCTGCCTCTGACAAGAATGTATAAAGAAACTTTTCCAACAGCTTTCAGTTCTGAAGAGGAGTCAAACTGGATTCAAACCATTAACTTTATTTTTCACTCCACAGATGCTGCCAGATCTGCTGAGTTTCTCCATCATTTCCTGTTTTTTTCCCAGATTTCCAGAATTTGGAGTATTTTGCTTTTATTTGAGTGTCAGATCTTTTTGTCTACCTTGCCTAGTGGAATTATTGATGTGCATTATCATCTCTTTTCCCTTTTTTCTCTCTCTAAAGGGGATGACCCGATTGCTGTTGACTAAAATTCCATTCTTCAAAGAAATCATTGTGAGTTCATTTACCTGTGAGAGCTGTGGCTGGGTTAATAATGAGGTTCAGTCAGCTGGAAAGATACAGGAGGAAGGAGTCCGGTACACGCTCTGTGTTTCCTCCAAAGAGGTGAGTTTATGACAACACGAGCTGCTGTTTAAGTTCACATATTTATTTCTATCTCAGTGGGATTGCTTTTCTGATTCATCACCTTCCTGAGCATAATGTGAAAGTGTTGGCCTTGATTTAGGTCAGAAAACTGAGGTGTGGTCTTATTAAAATATCAGATTCTGAGACGGCTTGGCAGAGTAAAGACAGGATGTTGAGCTGAAAATGTGTTGCTGGTTAAAGCACAGCAGGTTAGGCAGCATCCAAGGAACAGGAAATTCAACGTTTCGGGCCAGAGCCCTTCAGGAATTCCTGATGAAGGGCTCTGGCCCGAAATGTCGAATTTCCTGTTCCTTGGATGCTGCCTAACCTGCTGTGCTTTAACCAGCAACACATTTTCAGCTCTGATCTCCAGCATCTGCAGACCTCACTTTTTACTTAAAGACAGGATGTTTCCCCTCATAGGGTAATCTAGAATGAGGGGTCATGATTTGGAGATGTTGGTGTTGGACTGGAGTGTCCGAAGTTAAAAATCACACAACACCAGGTTATGGTCCAACAGGTTTAATTGGAAGCGCACAAGCTTTCGGAGCGCTGCTCCTTCAGGTGGTAGTGGAGGACCCAATTTGCTATAAATTCTGTGCCTTACGATTGTGTCCTCCACAACCACCTGATGAAGGAGCAGCGCTCCGAAAGCTTGTGCTTCCAATTAAACCCGTTGGACTATAACCTGGTGTTGTGTGATTTTTAACTTAGAATGAGGGGGCGCAGTTTCAAAATAAAGGCTTTCCATTTAAGAATAAAAATTCCAGAAGAATTTTGTTTCTGAGGGTCATTGCTGTTTGGAATTCCCTGACAGAGAATTTATATTTTCTTAACCTCAGTGTCCCGAGTAAATAATATTCAGTAGGAGGCATTTTGTAAACTGTAAAGTAAAATAATAAATTATGCAATCGAATATTGAGATAGGTACAGCTGGATCATTTTGGCTGTACTGCTTTTAAAGTTATACAAGTGCTTTATTTACCTTTAGACTGATATATGAAGAATGGCTGCTCTGCTAAAACAGTTGAAGGTTCTGATGGTGTGAAATTACAGCTCAGTATGGATCAGAGCATTGGCATGTAGAGTGTAGATAGTCATCTTGTTTATCTCCAATACTGTGTTCTTCATCTACAACCAAGGCTCAAGGGTACACCGCTTCCTTTCTAGTCACTCGCTTCCATAGAATCTCAGACTTGTTATGGTGCACAGGAAGCTGTTGGTCCATCTATCTGCACTGACACTCTAAGTTAACATTGTAACCTGGTGCTGTTTTCTCAGTTCCCAGAACCCTGCATGTTATTACTATTGAAATAATCATCTACTGCCCCCTTGAAACATCTTATTGAACCTCCACACTTCCAGACCTGAACCATTTGCTGCGTATTTCTCACATCACAATTAATCCTTTTTACAGTTCGCTTTAAAAGTGTGCCATCTTGTTTTCGACCCTTTGTAAGTGACAGCACTTTCTCTCTATCCACTTTGTCTAGATTGCTTAATGTTTTAAAATTCCACTCACCTTCTCATAGCCTCGTTCTCAAAGGAAAACAGTCCCAACTTCTCCTAGCGATCCCCAAGCAGGTGGGCTTGAACCTGAACTCCCTGGCTCAGAGGTAGAGACACTACCACTGCACCACAGGAGCCTTTTGAAATTCTACACTGTCCTCTACAAAGTTGACATTTTTTTCAAATTTTGTATCAAATGCAAGTTTTTAAATTGTTCCCTGCACAACAATCACCATTCCAGCTGATTCATATCTGTCAGGAAAAGCAAGGGTCTGAAAACTGACCCCTCGAGAACTCCACTCCAAACAGTCCTCCAGCTTGAAAAATGTCCTTTATTCTCTTTTCTATCTGTCAGCCAGTTTAATATATCACATTTGTTTCTTGTCCCTTTTATTCCATGATGTATAATGTTTCTTTCAAGCCTTGTGTTTCACTGAATCACATATTTTTTGGAAGTCCATGTCCACCATATTGACATTACCCTAATCAATCCTCTCTCTTTCTTCTTAAAAAAAACTCAGCAAATTAGTTACACATGACTTTCCCTGAAATCTATGCTTGTTCTCCCCAGATTATCCATAATTATCCACATGACTGTTAGTTTTATAGTCATACAGCACGGAAACAGACCCTTCAGTCCAACTCATCTGTGCCGAACAGACATCCCTATCTGACCTAGTTCCATTTGCCAGCATTTGGCCCATATCCCTCTAAACCCTTCCTATTCCATCCAGGTACCTTTTAAATGTTGTAATTGTGCCAGCCTTAACTTCCTCTGGCAGCTCGTTCCATACACACTCAAGGCATGCTTTATTGTATTGGTCAGAGTATTGAGTACAGGAGTTGGGGGATCATGTTGTGGCTGTACAAGATGTTGGTTAGGCCACTGTTGGAATATTGTGTACAAGTCTGGTCTCCTTCCTATCAGAAGGATGTTGTGAAACATGAAAGTGTTCTGAAAAGATTTACAAGGATGTTGCCAGGGTTGGAGGATTTGAGCTATGGGAGAGGCTGAACAGGCTGGGGCTGTTTTCCCTGGAGCATCAGAGGCTGAGGGGTGACCTTACAGAGACATGAATAGGATAAATAGAGAAAGCCTTTTCCCTGGGGTGGGGGAGTCCAGAACTAGAGGGCATAGGTTTACGGTGAGAGGGGAAAGATATAAAAGGGACCTAAGTGGCAACTTTTTCATACACAGCCTGATGTGTGTATGGAATGAGCTGCCAGAGGAAGTGGTGGAGGTGGGTACAATTACAACCTTTCAAAAGGCATCTGGATGGATATATGAATAGAAAGGGTTTAGAGGGATATGGGCCAAATATTGGCAAGTAGGTCCAGATTAGTTTCGGATATCTGGTCAGCATGAACGAGTTGGACCGAAAGGTCTGTTTCCGGGCTGTACATCTCTGATTCTAACCTCTTTGTGAAAAAGTTACCCCTCGGGTCCCTTTTGAATCTTTTCTCTCTCACCTTAAACCTTTTAAATCTTTCCTGTCTTCCCTGACCCTTCACTACACAGTTATTCAGCTGCAATAGGACTTCCTTGAGCACCCACTACACAGATGTAATTCAGCTAATGCAGGCCTGCTGAACATGGGAGTTTGCTTCTCTCCTCCTCCAGCCACCAGGCCCTGGAACTGTTTTGAATGATGTATTACCAAATGCTGATCCCATTTCTAATTGCATTTGGCAAAACGAACCACAACGCAAATTGGAGGAACCACACCTCATCTTCCACCTGGGTAGTCTACAGCCTGGAGGACTCAACGTTGAGATCTCCAATTTCAAATAACCTCCCTCCCAATCCCCCAACTCCTTTCTCAGCCCCTCCCCATCCCTTCCACTCCTCCCTGCCAACAACCGCATTCATTCCTCCCAATGACCAACCAGGTCCTACCCTCTACCTGTCCTCACCTATCCTCACTTCACCACTCTGCCCCACTACCCCCTTTATCTGCAGCTCCCCCCAGACCCACACCCAGTCCTGAGGAAGGGTTGCACCCAGAATGTTGACTTCTGCACCTCCTGATGCTGCTGGCTTGCTGTGTTCTTCCAGCCTGCTGCCTGTCTCTTTTGGATTTTTTGTTGTTTGGATCCGATTTCTGGGCAGAATTGAATGCAACCAGTGGTTGGAAAGATCAAATGTAGCAAACACAAAGGATTCTGTTCCTTAAATATTAGTATTTTCACAATGCTGGCTCTGTAGCAGAAATTGATAAGATGAGACAGGAATTCATCACAACGCTTGCAAAATCATTCTGTTGAACTGTTGGACTCGAATGCTCACTTATATTGCCAGTTCAGTGTTTTTAGATTGTCTGTCATGAATCTTGCCTGATGCTGTGAATGTGTGTTGTGCAGGACCTGAACCGTGAAGTTGTGAAAGCTGACTGCGCTACGACCCGAATCCCTGAACTTGACTTTGAGATTCCACCATTCACACAGAAAGGAGGTAAGCAGCCAGCTGGAGGCATTCCGAGCCACCGGTGTGAAGGCCCCACCTTCTGGGCTTTGGTGTCAGTGATGAGGGAGGCTAATCTGAATAATATTAACTTTGGGGCTGTTTAAACACAGGCTGAGAGTAAATGTAATGATGGTGATAAAAATTAGGGACTGGAGTGACGTATTCTGGTTGGGTTATTTGGGAATGGAAATTGCCTGTGACTTTTGGAATGGTAGGGAAAGGTATTGGCTGAAAGTCAGGTAGAATCTTTTGTCATTGCTTTCTGTAGCATGTTTGATAAAGAGCCTTTTGATAAAAGATGAAATTAATACTCAATAAAAATGTGAACGTGATAACATGCGATTTAGATGAAGTTAACGAGATATGAAGTATTCTCTGCGTGGGGGAGGGGGAGGGAGGGACAGAGTGGGCTTTCCTTTGCACAATTTCTTATGACGTTGGAGGCGTTTCCTGTGTTTGCACCTGCTGTGGTTAAAGGATAGGATCAGCAATACAGTGGTTGCTCCATCTTCACACCAGTGTTCTTGATGAGTTTGTTTGCTGCTTCTGTATGTTTATAACGTGTTGACATTTCCTAGTGTTGTCTGATGTGATGATCCAGTATGTGATGATTGAAAGACCAGCAATAATTGCCTGGTCCCTTTAAACCAACAAATCACACTGCTGCCAGTAAAGGAGGGACATGACACTTGTGAAGATTTGAACCGTTGTTCTGATAATCCCAAGAAACAACATGGTGTTATGCTCCCAGCTGATAATATTATTCAGATCCCAGATTGAAATCTACTTGACAGATTGTTTTTAAAGTTTAACAGGGCGGTCTTTCACTGTAACACAAGCTCACAAGTTGCAGATATAATTTTAACTATAAAACAAGAAGTTTATTATGCAAAAGTAAAGATGATAAAATATAATAAACCAAGCTATTTACATTATAGCAATTTGGCAAATTTTGAAACAGTAAAATACAATATTCCGTTTATTCCAACAATGTCCCTTTATTCAAACCCCAGAGAGAATTCCCTCTTATCACATCTGCTGCTGTTTCTTCATTTTGGGTTTTGAGAATTTGATCGTTGCTTCCTTGTGGAGTCACACAGCCGAGCTGAATCTTTTCTTGGCTTTGAGAATCTCCTTCAGGGTTCTTTTCAAACACGTTTGCTTGGAAACTTTCACACGAAAACCCTTGCACTGAAGTGACCTATTCCCTAACAGTTATGAACTAACTCCTTTCTGTAGTAGAAACTGTTTTTATATATCCAGTTTCAATCAGAACAGAAGCTTTCCGAGCTATAGCTGTTTCCCCCCAGGCCAAATCAAATCAATTCCTGATGTTTCTAACTGAAAACAAACTATTGATCTTCAATGTTTACTTTATCCAGTTTTGAAACTTTATACCAGTACAAGCAAGTTTCCATTATCATTCCATAAAATCTCTCAAACATTTTAAAAAACAATCTTAAGAAATCTTGACAAGTTAATCATTTAAGCCCTTTAACTCACTGATGAAAACCCACATGCAACTTGTTCAAAATCCAGTCTCGAATTGTAAATATGACACCTCTTAAATTATATTAGTGATCTCAAAATCTGTTGTAAAACCAGGAATGATTGTTAATCATGTACTCTGTTTGCATGTTGTTGACAGCTGATAATTTAAAAGCTTGAATCTAAATGTCAACTGTAAGCATGAGGTATCCACTTAGAGCTTCTTTAAATGGATATTGTTTGTAGCCCATGATAGGTTGATGGTAATGACTGTACTGGAACATATTTTCTGCTGTGTTTAGCAGATTGAAGAGTTAGCTTCTTAGACTGGGCTGTTTCTGTTTCTGCAGCACTTTCTACTCTTGAGGGTCTGATTGACAGAGCTGTAGCTGGACTAGAGCAGGACCAGCCCACACGGAAGGTAACAGATGGTTTACTTTTCTCCTGTCTTCAAATTCTGGTTGCCTCTGATTCTGGAACAGAGTTGAATTTGTGCTCCACACACCTGTCTCCTCTTGCAGAAACCTCATAGTTGTTTCAGTATCTCATTACAACGGTAGGATTCAAAATATGCAAGCGTACAAACACGGAGCAAGGATAGTCCGCTTGGCTTATTACAGCCTGCTTCATCATTCAATGAGATCGTGGCTGGTCTGATTTTAATCTCAACTGTACATTCCTGTATATTCTGAAAATCCTTCACCCCATTAGTCATCAAGAATCTAACTCCCTCTACCTTAAACATATTTAAAGATTCTGCCTTTTGATGACTTGAATTCCAAAGACTCTTCACCCTCTGAGAGAAAAATGTTTCCTTATCTGTTTTAAAGACACCTTATCTTTAAACCACGACCCTTTGTTCTGGATTCTCCCAGCAGAGGAAACATTATTCCCTCATGCACCCGGTGTAGTCCCCTCAGAAGCTTTTATATTTCACTTAAGTCACACCAGAAAATACAGGCCTAACCTGCAAAGCATTTTCTCATAAAACAATCCACTCATTCTAGCCATTAGGCTATTAAACCTTTACTAATCATCTTTCAACACATTAACATCCATCCGTAAGTATGATCGCTAGTAATGTACTCACAGCGCCTGAGACCCGGGTTCAATTCCCGACTCAGGCGACTGACTGTGTGGAGTTTGCACGTTCTCCCCGTGTCTGCGTGGGTTTCCTCCGGGTGCTCCGGTTTCCTCCCACAACCCAAAGATGTGCGGGTCAGGTGAATTGGCCGTGCTAAATTGCCCGTAGTGTTAGGTAAGGGGTAAATGTATGGGTATGGGTGGGTTGCGCTTCGGCGGGTCGGTGTGGATTTGTTGGGCCGAAGGGCCTGTTTCCACACTGTAAGTAATCTAATCTAAACTCCAGGTGCAGTCTCACCAATGCTTGCATAACTGCTGCATAATCTCCTTCCTCTTGCTTTCAGTTCCCTTTGCAACAATCCACTACATTCTGTTTGTTTTCCTGATTGCTTGCTGTACCTGCACACAGGTTTTCTGTGATTCATGACTAAGGAATCCAGATCGCTTTGCATCTCAAAGCTCTGCAATCACTCAGCATTTAGATACTATGTGGTTGTTTTATTCTTTGTCATAATGGACATAATTTCACACTTTCCCACACTGTGCTCCATTTGCCAGATCTTAGCTTCTTCATTTAATCTAATGATATCCATTTGAAGCCTTATAACCCTCTTCACAACTAGCCTTCCTATCTATCAGCAAATGAAATTAGCAAATTTAACTCCCTACTCTTGACCCTTTATTCAAATCGTTTGTAAAAGGTTGAGACTCCAACGTGACCCCAGTGACCTATCACTCATGACATCCTGCTAGCCCACAATGACCCATGTGTTCCTACTCTGTGCCTCCTGTTAGCCAGCCAATCATCTATCCATTTCAGTACATTACCCCCTACGCTGAGGTTTAATTTCCACAATAGCTTTTAGTGTGGCACCTTAGTTAATATCTTATGGAAATAAAGGGCAATACATCTACTGTTTCCCCTTTATCTAGAGCACAATTTAATTCTCAGAATTCTAGAACCCTTGTTCAGGTAGTACAGTGGCTCAGTGGTTAGCACTGCTGCCTGTGAGCATCAGTGACCCAGGTTCGATTCCAACCTTGGGTGACTGTGTGGAGTTTGCACATTCTACCCGTGTCTGTGTAGGTTTCCTCTGGGTGCTCCGGTTTCCTCCCCATAGTCCAAAGATATGCAGGTTAGGTGGGCTGGCTATTCTAAATGACCCATAATGTTAGGTGCATTAGTCAGAGGGAAATGGGTCTGGATAGATTATTCTTCAGAGGGTCGGTGTGGACTTGTTAGGCTGAAGGGCCTGTTTCTACAGTGTAGGGAATCTAATCTAAACCTATTCAAGTGACCTTTTGTAACATCTTTAATAGCTTCTAATATTTTTGATCCCTCCTTTTTCATTTTGAAAATGCTAATTAGTGCTTTAGGCTTGATGTGTATTTTTTCCATCTGTCGCGGAAATGTGACCTAACAAAATACCTTTAATGTTGCTGTCTATCCCAGGCAATGGATCCCAACGTCGCCTTGAAGATTGAGGAATTTATTGAAAAACTAAAGAAGTTGAAAGATGTTGACATGCCATTTACACTGGTAGTTAACCCCTTTTCTCTCTGCTTTTTTGTTCTGTAAACGTTAATTCTACACACAGTTGCAGGGGGCAAGCTGTTTATACACATGTAAGCTGGACTGGTCACGCAGACTAATTCTGAAACAGGTGAACATTGGTGTTTTAGAGTTGGTAATCAAGATTAAGATGCCCGGATTATTAAATGCTGGGATGCATAGTAAATAATTCAGAGCTCCAAAGTAAACTTCTTCAAGGAGGTATTAATAGTAAACAGGACAAGAGTTGACAGAATTAATTTGGTGTCAGGAAATGTAAGGTTTTAAAAGAAGAGAGTAATTGAATGTTGGAGAAAATGGTGTGTGGAAAAATTTTTTTTAAAATTGTTTAATTTCCTTTTGAGAAGGTAGTGAGAAGGTGAGCTTCCATGAGCATTTGAGCTCAATTGTTGCAATGAACAGACATCATAAAATTATGTGCCTGAAAGTTATAAAAAATTAGGTTAGGCGAGATAAAAGCCTGCTGTTTCCCATGGGGTTGGAACAGAAGCAGGTTTCTGAGGTGCTGGAATGCACCATGGGAGTTAGTGATTGACTCACAGACCACGGGGACATCTCAGAATAAATTAGGCAGTTGAAGGATTAGGGCGGATCACCAAACAAGATCAGTGTCCTACCTGACTGGAGGATAAATGCTAAAATACCTGTTCCTATGCTGTAATTTGTGAGGACAAAATGAGTTACCTCCTTGAGAGTGTAGTTTTCAACTGTATTTGCTTTCTTGTTTCGCATAATCTGGTTTCTTTATACAGATTATTGATGATCCATCTGGAAACAGTTTCATCGAGAATCCCCACGCCCCGCAGAAAGATGAGGCGTTAACAATTACTCATTACAAACGAGATGCTCATCAGGACAGTATGTTGGGACTGCAGGTAGGCTCTCTCAGGTGTATGCAAATGGTTTGATTTAACCAGGATTTATTCAGTTGCCATTTTGTGTAAGGAGGCTTAGCAAATGCTGCCATTGCTGGGGTTGCCCAAGCGTAAAATTCAAAAGGCCGTTGAAGGAATCCAGTTGTAGGAAATGCGATCCACGTGATTGAGAGAAAACTAACTATGGTAGTAAATGTTGAACTTTGTTTTCAACAACATTTTAATTTCTTGTCTACTATCCTTCCTGAAGGCTACAGAAGAGGAGACACACACAGCCACCTTGGACGAATTAAGGAATGAGGTAAGTGTTCCCATGAGGACTATAATATTTGAAAAGAGACGATGGTAGAAAGGCTGGCTGTAGATAAACTTGATCAGGCACCAGAACCAGGTCTGATGCAGCTGAAGATAACGGGGGAAGTAAATGTTGAAACTGCAGAGAAGAAGACCATAACTTTTCACGTCCCGTTTTTAGGTACGTGGGTGACACTAAAGGGCTGTACAATTGTAGGTGTTAATAAAGTGCAAGCACCCACTGTGGTCATTCCCTTCAATAATACGTATACTGATAGGAGATTCAATGGTGAGAGAAACAGACAGGAGATTCTGTGGTTGCGAACAAGATTCCCGAATGGTATGTTGCCTGTTGGGTGCCAGAGTCAGGGATGTCTCAGATCTACAAGATTCTTAAGGGGGAGGGAGAGCAGCCAGAAATCATGGCATACATCGGTACCAATGACAAAGGTAGGGAAAGGGATGAGGACTTGATAAGAGAATATAAGGAGTTAGGTTGGACACTAGAGGGCAGGATGAGGCAGAGTAGTAATCTCAGGATCGGTACCAATGTGACAGGCGAGTGAGGCTAAAAACAGAGTATACTAAATAGGGAAATCAGGAGGGCAAAAAGGGGACATGAGATAGCTTTGGCAAATAGAATTAAGGAGAATCCAAAGGGTTTTTACAAATACATTAAAGACAAATTGGGTAACTAGGGAGAGAATAGGGCCCTCAAAGATCAGCAAGGCGGCCTTTGTGTGGAGCCGCAGAAAATGGGGAAGGTACTAAACAAGTATTTTGCATCAGTATTCACTGTGGAAAAGGATATGGAAGATATAGACTGTAGATGTGATACCTTGCAAATTGTCCAAATTACAGAGGAGGAAGTGCTGGATGTCTTGAAACGCATAAAGGTGGATAAATCCCCAAGACCTGATCAGGTGTACCCTAGAACTCTGTGGGAGCTAGAGCAGCCTCTTGCTGAGATATTTGTATTATCGATAGTCACAGATGAGGTGCCTGAAGCCTGGAATTTGTTAACGTGGTGCCACAGTTTAAGGGTGGTAAGGACAAACCAGGGAACTATAGACCGGTGACCCTGTTGTCGGTGGTGGGCAAGTTGTTGGAGGGAATCCTGTTGGAAAGGCAAGGACTGATTAGGGATAGTCAACATGGCTTTGTGCGTGGGAAATCATGTCTCAAACGTGATTGATATTTTTGAAGAAGTAACAAAGAAGATTGATGAGGGCAGAGCAGTAGATGTAATCTATATGGACTTCAGGAGGGCGTTCAACAGCGTTCCCCATGGGAAACTGATTAGCAAGGTTCGATCTCACGGATACAGGGAGAACTAGCCATTTGGGTACAGAACTGGCTCGAAGGTAGTAGACAATGGGTGGTGGTGGAAGGTTATTTTTCAGACTGGAGGTCTGTGACCAGTGGAGTGCCACAAGGATTGATGCTGTGTCCTCTACTTTTTAATCATTTATATAAATGATTTGGATGTGAGCATAAGAGGTATAGTTAGTAAGTTTGCAAATGACACCAAAATTGGAGGGATCGTGAACAGCGAAGAGGGTTACTTCAGATTACAACAGGATCTTGACCAGATGGGCCAATGGGCTGAGAAGTGGCGGATGGAGTTTAATTCAGATAAATGCGAGGTGCTGCATTTTGGGAAAGCAACTCTTAACAGGACTTATACACTTAATGGTAAGGTCCAAGGGAGTGTTGCTGAAAAAAAGAGACCTTGGAGTGCAGGTTCATAGCTCCTTGAAAGTGGAGTCGCAGATAGATAGGATAGCGAAGAAGGCTTTTGGTATGCTTTCCTTTATTGGTCAGAGTATTGAGTACAGGAGGTCATGTTGCAGCTGTACAGGACATTGGTTAGGCCACTGTTGGAATATTGCGTGCAATTCTGGTCTCCTTCCTATCAGAAAGATGTTGTGAAGCTTGAAAGGATCCAGAGAACATTTACAAGGATGTTACTAGGGTTGGAGGATTTGAGCTACAGGGAGAGGCTGAACAGGCTGGGGCTGTTTTCCCTGGAGCGTCAGAGGCTGAGGGGTGACCTTATAGAGGTTTACAAAATTATGAGGGGCATAGATAGGATAAATAGACAAAGTCTTTTCACTCGGATTGGGGAGTTCAGAACTAGAGGGCATAGGTTTAGGGTGAGAGGGGAAAGATATAAAAGAGACCTCGGGGCAATTTTTTCATACAGAGGGTCGTGCTTGTGTGGAATGAGCTGCCAGAGGAAGTGGTGGAGGCTGGTACAATTGCAACATTTAAGAGGCATTTGGATGGGTATATGAATAGGAAGGGTTTGGAGGGATATGGGCCGGGTGCTGGCAGGTGGGACTAGATTGGGTTGGGATATCTGGTCGGTATAGATTGGTTGGACTGAAGGGTCTGTTTCCATGCTGTACATCTCTATGACTGTAAATGCAGATGACCATGTGGCTGCAGAGCTGGAGTAGGAGGTAGGAGAGCATTTCAGTGATAGTGATCACAACTCTTTTACCTTTACTGTACTCAGGGATAGGGGCAGATGGTATGGGAAAGTATTTAATTGGGGGAGGAGGAAATTACAATGCTATTAGGCAAGAGCTGGGCACCGAAATTGGGAACAGATGTTCTTGGGGAAATACTTGACAGAAATGTAGAGGTTGTCTAGGGAGCACTTGCTGATAGCGCTGGACAGGTTTATCCCACTGAGGCAAGGAAGGGATGGTCAGCTGAAAGCACCTTGGGTGACAAGGGGTGTGGAACATCTCGTGAAGAGGAGAAGGAAGCTTACTTAATGTTGAGGAGGCAAGGATCAGAAAGGACTCTAAAGAGTCACAAGGCAGCCAGGAAGGAACTGAAGAATGGACTTAGGAGAGCTCGAAGGGGGCAGGTAGAATTAAGGAAAACCCGAAGGCGGTCTACCCTTGTGAGGATCAAGAGGATGGCCAGTGTGAGCTTGTGTCTGGAGTGGAGGGGGTAGGGGAGGTCCTTAATGAATATTTTGCTTCAGTATTCACTAGTGAGAGGAAGCTTGTTTGTGAGGACAGTGTGAAGCAGAATGATATGCTTGATGTTGATGTTAAGAAAGAGGATGTGCTGAAAATTTTGAAAAATATATGTGTAGATAAGTCCCCTGGACCAGATGGGATATCCCCAAGGTTACTACAGGAAATGAGGGAAGAGATTGCTGTGCCTTTGTCGATGATCTCTGCAGCCTCATTGTCCGCTGGAGTGCTGCCAGCTCATTGGAGGGTGACAAATGTTACTCTCTTGTTCAAGAAAGGAAATAGGGATAACCCTGGGAACTACAGACCAATCAGTCTGTGCTGGGCAAATTACTGAACAGGATTTTGAGACAGGATTATGATTACTCGAAAAACCAAAGCTTGACTAAACATAGGTTGACTTTGTGAGGGGCATGCCTCACAAACATTATTGAATTCTTTGAGGATGTGACAAACATAGTAATGAAGGTAGAGCAGTGGATGTGATGTGGATTTTAGCAAGGCATTTGATAAGGTTCCCCATGGTAAGTTCATTCAGAAAGTAAGGAGGCATGGGATATAGGAAACCTTTCTGTCTGGATACAGAATTGGCTGGCCCATAGAAGACGAGAGAGTGGTGGTTGATGGAAAGTATTCAGCCTGCAGCTCGGTGACCAGTGGTGTTCTGGAATCTCTGCACTTCGTGATTTTTATAAATGACTTGGATGAGGAAGTGGAAGAGTGGGTTAGTAAGTTTGTCGATGAAGATTGGTGGAGTGGTGGATAGTGTGGAGGGGTGTTGTAGATTACAACGGGACATTGAAGGATGCAGAACTGGGCCGGTAAGTGGTAGATGGAGTTCAACCTTGAAAAATGTGAAGTGACTCAGTTTGGAAGGTCGAATTTGAAAGCAGAATACAGAGTTGAAGGCAGTACCCTTGGTAGTGTGGAGGAACAGAGGGATCTTGGGGTCCATGTCCATAGATCCCTCAAAGTTGCCACCCAAGTAGATGGAATTGTTAAACAGGTGTATGGTGTGTTGAGTTTCATTAACGGGGGATTGAGTTTAAGAGCAGCGAGGTTATGCAGCTGCTCTATAGAGTCCTGGTTAGACCACTTGGAATATTGTGTTCAGTCCTGATCGCCTCATTATAGGCAAGATGTGGAAGCTCTTGAAAGTGTGTAGAGGAGACTTACCAGGATGCCGATGCTGCTTGGACTGGAGGCTGTGTCTTGTGAAGTGAGGTTGAGGGAGCTAGGGCTTTTCTCATTGGCGCGAAGAAGGTTGAGAGGTGACTTGATAGAGGTGAACAAGATGATGAGAGGCATAGATAGAGTGAAGAGCCAGAGACTTCACCATTGCAGAAGTGGCTAACACAAGGAAGCTTCATTTTAAGGTGACTGGAGGAAGATTTAGGGGAGATGTCATAGATTGGTTCTTTATACCGTGTGGTGGGTGCATGGAATGCTCTGCCAGCAGTGGTAGTAAAGTCAGAGACATCAGGAACATTTAAGTGACTCTTGGATAGGCACATGAATGATAGTACAATGAACGGTATGTAGGTTAGTTTGATCTCAGAGTGGGATAAATGGTCGGCACAACATTGAGGGCTGAAGGGCCTGTACTGTTCTATGTGATGTCTGATGGCAAGTAGATGCTGAGGTTCTTTCCACTCTGTGGTGGAAAAACTTGTCAAAATGATATGGAATGTAGTCTTATTTGTAAAAAGCCTATATATTAATAAAAAGAGAGGTTGCTGGAGAAACTCAGCATGCCTGGCAACATCTGCAGAGAGAAAGCAGTTAATGTTTCAAGATCATTGACCCTTTAGAAGTATGTGTTTGACGGTAAATCATGTTCAACTGCCTGGCTCGATTTACTTTTAAGGGAGCAATGTAGTTGATGCAACATGGACTTCCAACTGGCATTTTATCACCAGGAACGTGATTAACTTATCGCAAAGTCAGACCACATGCAATAGAAGGACAAATGACAGCATGGATTAGCTGAGTGACAAGAAACTTAGTGGCAGTGAATAGTTTTCTGAAATTTATTTGAGAAGTGCAAAATGAAATGTTTTGTAAGGGATTGTGAGGAAAAGCAAAAATAAAATTCTAAAGAAGTGCAGCAATGTGCACCTGAGGGTCTGTGTTCAAATTATTTGAAGGTAGCAAGACAGTTTGAGAGTGTAGTTAAGAAGGCAGAGGCACGGGATTGTGATGAACCTGCAGAAAACACAGGTTTGGCTTTAGCTAGAATACTGTCTGGTTCTGTGCACACAACATGTGAAGTTTTGGAGAGAGTATAGGAAAACAATTTAAGGAATAAGGAAATTCAGCTACACAACTTCAAGAAGTTGAAGTTATTTTCCTCTGAATAGGGAAAAATAAGCAGTGATGTGTGAAGTGGTAGCCAAAATCTGGAGCAAATGGGAAGAAACTGTTTCCATTGGTGGAAGGTTCAAGAACCAGAGGACACCAGTTTAGCGTGACTGGTAAAAGAAGTAACAGTGACAGGAGGGAAAACATGTTCACACGGCAAGTGGTTAGGATCTGCAATGTGCTGCTTGAGAGCACTTAGAATCAACAGGAACCGGCTACGGGGAGAGGGTAGGCACTAAGACTGGCAGAGCTTTCTTCGAGAGCTGCTGTGGAGATGTTGGGATGAAAAGCCACCTTCATGTGTGATGATTTCTGCGACCTGTTGTTCTAGTGTCTGCCTTGCATTTCTAATTTCCCACCCACCCCATTCCCCTGCTGCCGCTGAAAGGATGATTTCAGTCGCAACTTGTCAACCCTTCAAGGACCTCCCCCCAACCTAGTGACAGATTGCTATCCTCTGCTTTAACAATGATGTTGGTCCCTTAGATGTCAGAAATTTATTTTCTCGTGTGTGTGTCAAAATGAAAGGAGATGTGTGTGTTTCATGTTTATCAGTTACTCTTCTAGATTTCAGCAATGTTTTTACATTGTCAGCTGGTGGAATTTAATTTCAATTAATAAATCTGGAATACAAATCTAATCTTATTCATGGTGACCACAAAACTATAATTGATTATTGTAAAAACTATAGGTAGACTAATGTCCTTTTGGGAAGGAAGTCTGCTGTCCTGTTTTCAGTCTGGCCTACATGTGACTCCAGATCCATAGCAATGGGGTTGACTTCGATGCCTTCTGAAATAGCTTAGCAAGTCACTCAGTTCCAGGAAACTAGGATGGGCAGTAAATACAAACTTCACCAGTGACGCCACTTTGCATGAAAGAATACGAGACAATAATTCAAAGGAGGTTTTCCTGATGTTAGGATTAGGAGCAATTTGGGAGTATCTTAACTCTGCATCCAATGACCAGACTGACCTGAAGAGCGGTGACACAGTGGTTAGCACTGCTGTCTCACAGCGCCAGAGACCTGGGTTCAGTTCCCACCTCAGGCGACTGAATGCGTGGAGTTTGCACATTCTCTCTGTGTCTGCGTGGGTTTCCTCCCACAGTCCAAAATGTGCAGGTGAGGTGAATTGGCCATGCTAAATTGTCCGTAGTGTTAGGTGAAGGGGTAAATGTAGGGGAATGGGTCTGGGTGGGTTGCACTTCGGTGGGTCGGTGTGGACTTGTTGGGCCGAAGGGCTGTTTCTGCACTGTAAGTAATCTAATCCAATCTAATATTTAAATCTAAAATCAGTTATGATTTTCACAAAGGGAACTATGTGTTGCTAACTATCGTGTTTCTTTCTCTTGATAGGTGTTACAGTTCAGTACCAACTGTCCAGAGTGCAATGCACCTGCTGAAACCAACATGAAGTTACTGCGTATCCTTTTACATAGTGTTTGATGTGACGGAATAGTAGGTGGGGAGACAGCTCCAGTAGATCCCAGCTTATTTGTACAGGAATTACAAATGTCAAATTTGAAAGGTTGCTTGATTCCAGGTAGAAATTCAAAGTTAAAGAAGCAGCTCGCCATCAAGTTAGACAGCAGGTTAAAATGTGGAAATCTTAAGGCACAGAGGTTATTTTCTGATTCTCTTGCTGTCACTCACTGAATACATTGACTGTGAATGTCAAGCCTGGTTCGGGGTTCATTCCTTGTGAGAGTCTGGCCTACACGTACAATGCTTTCTACACGTACAATTCAGTTGTTGATTCTTGACCATCAAGAAGCTGGTAGGGGAGGGCTAAGTCATGTGGAAGGTAGGTTGGGTGTCCTATATCTCCTGCACCAAACCTGATCGTTCTGATGGGGGCTTTTTAGACCTGCGGTACACTGTGAGCTCCACCTCAACTCTGTGGATTCTGTACAGTGACAGTCTGGATTCTTCATTCGGGATGCTCAACAATAAGTATATAATTTTAGATGCCGTTGGGGAGGGGGACTGACCCGAGGAAAGCCATAGTGGCCGTGTGTCCGGCATTGAGCCTGGCCCTGTGGCTCTGAAGGGAAGGGGGAGAATAGAAAAGGGCTAATGGTAGGAGATTCAATAGTTAGAGATATGGGCAGGAGATTCTGTGCTCACGAACAGGACTCCTGATGAAGGGCTCCGGCCGGAATGGGCAATTGTCCTGCTCCTCGGATGCTGCCTCATCTGCTGTATTTTTCCAATACCACACTCTCAAATCTAATCTCCAGCATCTGCAGTCCTCACTTTCTCCCGGCAGGTATGTTGCCTCCCAGGTGCTAGGGTCCGGGATGTCTCTAATCGAGTCTACAAGATTCTGAATGGGGAGGGTGAACAGCCAAAAGTCATGGTGCACGTTGGCACGAATGACATTTCTAGGAAAATGGATGACGATCTTAAAAGTGATTTCAGGGAGTTGAATTGGAAGCTAAAAAGCAGATGAGCAGACTAGCAATCTCCAAATTCCTACTGGTGCCACGTGCCAGTGAGTTGAGGAACATGAAGTGAGTGCAGCTAAGCGCGTTGCTACAGGGCTGGTGTAGGAGGAGCGACTTCAGATACGTAGGTCATTGGGATATTTTCTGTGGAAGGTGGGACAAGTACATGAAGGACAGGTTGCACTTAAACTGGAGGGGCACCAATATCCTGGCCTGGAGATTTGTTAGCATACATTGGGAGGGATGAAACTAGTTTGGCAGGGGGGTGGGAACCAAGTTTGTGAGATAGAACACTGCAGCACAGTACAGGCCCTTCGGCCCTCAATGTTGTGCTGACCTGTGAAACCAATCTGAAGCCCATCTATTCGACACTATTCTATTTTCGTCCATGTGTCTATCCAGTGACCATTTAAATGCCCTTAAAGTTGTCGAGTCTATTACTGTTGCTGGCAATGCATTCCATGCCCCTACTACTCTCTGAGTAAAGA
Organism: Hemiscyllium ocellatum; assembly: GCF_020745735.1. Lineage (NCBI taxonomy): Eukaryota > Metazoa > Chordata > Chondrichthyes > Orectolobiformes > Hemiscylliidae > Hemiscyllium > Hemiscyllium ocellatum. Next base: position 55,991,673 of record NC_083429.1, read on the forward strand.
AACTACCTCTGGCATCTATCCTATACCTATCACCCCTCAATTTAAAGCTATGCCCTCTCGTGCTAGCCTTCACCATCTGTGGAAAAAGGCTGTCACTGTCCACCCTATCTAACCCTCTGATTATCTTATGTCTCAAATAAGTCACCTCTCAACCTGCCTCCTTCTCTTTAACGAAAACAGCCTCCAGGCCCTCAGCCTTTCCTCATAAGACCAGGCAGCATCCTAGTAAATCTCTGCACCCTTTCCAAAGCTTCCACATCCTTCTTATAATGCGGCGACCAGAACGGTACACAATAGTCCAAGTGCGGCCGCACCGGAGTTTTGTACGAATGTAACGTGTCCTCATGGTTCAGAAACTCGATCCCTCTACCAATAAAAACTAACAAACCATATGCCTTCTTAACAACCCTATAAACCCTTGTGGCAACTTTCAGGGATCTATATACCTGGACACTGAGATCTCTGGTCATCTACACTACCAAGAACCTCACCATTAGCCCAGTACTCTTCATTCCTGCTGCTCCTTCCAAGGTGAATCACCTCACACTTTTTCACATTAAACTCCATTTGCCACCTTTCAGCACAGCTCTGCAGCTTATCTATATCCCTCTGTAACCATAACCTCTTTCGACACTATCCACAACTCTACCGACTTTAGTGTCATCCACAAATTTATGAACCCATCCTTCTACGCCCTCATTCAGGTCATTTATAAAAATGACACAGCAGTGGACCCAAAACAGATCCTTGCAGTGCACTGCTAGTGACTGAACTTCAGGATGAACATTTCCCATCAACCACCACCCTCTGTCTTCTGTCAGCTAACCAATTTCTGATCCAAACCGCTAAATCACCCTCAATCCCATGCCTCTATGACAAGAGATTCGACTTCTTTCGTAAACCACAGCTCCCGCTCTTGACAACTTCCTCCCTGCCTGACAGGTGCATACTTATCAAGAACACGCAGTAGCTATTCCTTGAATAAGCTCTACATTTGATTTGTGCCCATCCCCTGCAGTTTCCTTCCCCATCCTAAATCTTGCCTAATCACATCATCATTGCCTTTCCCCCAGCTATAACTCTTGCCCTGCAGTATATACCTATCCCTTTCCATCGCTTAAGTAAACATAACTGAATTGTGGTCACTATCACCCAAGTGCTCACCTACCTCCAAATCTAAAACCTGGCCGGGTTCATTACCCAGTACCAAATCCACTGTGGCCTCACCCCTCATTGGCCTGTCTACATACTGTGTCAGGAAACCCTCCTGCACACAACGGACAAACACTGATATGTCTAAAGTACTCGAACTATAGTAGTCCCTCTCAATATTTGGAAAGTTAAAGTCTCCCATCACAAGTACCCTATCTCTCTCACTCTTGTTGAGAATCATATTTGCTATCCTTCCCACTACATCTCTAACTATTCGGAAGCCTATAGAAAACTCCCAACAGAGTGACCTCCTTTCCTGTTTCTATCCTCAGTAGATGAGTCCTTGGTGAACAATCCCACCCACCCACTACCATCTTCTGTGTTCTTACTGAAACATCTAAATCCTGGAACCTGCAACAACCATTCCTCTCCCTGCTCTATCCATGTCTCCAAAATGACCACAACATCAAAATCCCAGGTACCAACCTATGCTGCAAGTTCCAGATTATTCTGGATGCTCCTGAAGTTGAAATAGACACACTTCAAGCCAACCTCTTCCTTGTTGGTGCCCTCTTGCGTCCTTGAAACCTTATTTCTGACCTCACTACTCTCCACCTCCTCTATACTCAAACTGCAATTCAGGTTCCCATCCCCCCCCATTGAATTAATTTAAACCCACCCGAAGAGCTTTAGCAAATGTCCTCCCAGGATATTGGTACCCCTCTGGTTCAGGTGAAGACCGTCCTGTTTGTAGAGGTCCCACCTTCCCCAGAAAGAGCCCCAATTATCCAGGAATCCAAAAACCACCCTCCCTGCACCATCCCCGTAGCTACATGTTCAACTCCCCTCTCTCCCTTTTCCTTGCCTCATTATCACGTGGCATGGGCAACAAACCAGAGATGATAACTCTGTCCTAGCTTTAAGCTTCCACCCTCGCTCCCTGAATTTCTGCCTTAACCCCCCATCCCTTTCCTACCTATATCATTGGTGTCTTTTTGGACCATGACTTGGGGCTGCTCCCTGTCCCCCTCAAGGATTCTGAAAACATGAATAGAGACATCACAAACCCTGGCACCTGGGAGGCAACACACCAACCATGAGTGTCTCTCGTTCTCTCAGAACCTTCTCTCTGTCTCCCTAACTATGGTGTTCCCAATGACTAATGTCTCATGGAATCCAGGGAGAACTAGCCATTTGGCTACAGAACTGGCTCAAAGGTAGAAGACAGAGGGTGGTGGTGGAGGGTTGTTTTTCAGACTGGAGGCCTGTGACCAGTGAGTGCCACAAGGATCAGTGCTCGGTCCATGACCTTTCATCATTTATATAAATGATTTGAATGTGAACATAGGAAGTACAGTGAGTAAGTTTGCAGATGACACCAAAATTGGAGGTGTGGGTGGACAGCGACAAAGGTTTTGTCAGATTACAACAGGATCTTGACCAGATGGGCCAATGGGCTGAGGAATGGCAGATGGAGTTTAATTTAGATAAATGTGAGGTGCTGCATTTTAGGAAAGCAAATCAGAGCAGGACTTATACACTTAATGTTAAGGTCCTGGGGAGTGTTGCTGAACAAAGAGACCTTGGAGTGCAGGTTCATAACTCCTTGAAAGTGGAGTCGCAGGTAGATAGGATAGTGAAGAAGGCTTTTGGTATGCTTTCTTTTATTGGCCAGAGTATTGAGTACAGGAGTTGGGAGGTCATGTTGCAGCTGTACAGGACATTGGTTAGGCCACTTTTGGAATATTGTGTGCAATTCTGGTCAGAAACTGAATAGGTTGGGGTCATTTTCCCTGGAGTGCCAGAGGCCGAACTGTGACCTTATAGAAGTTTATAAAATCATGAGGGGCATGGATAGGGTAAATAGACAAGATCTTTTCCCAAGCTTGAGGGAGTCCAGAACTAGAGAGCATAGGCTGAGGGTGAAAGGAGAAAAATATAAAAGGGGGCTAAGGGGCAACTTTTTCACACACAGGATGATCTGTGTGTGGAGTGAGCTGCCAGAGGAAGTGGTGAAGGCTGGTTCAATTACACCATTTGAAAGGCATCTGGATGGGTGTGTGAATAAGAACGGTTTAGAAGGATATGTGTCAAGTGCTAGCAAATGGGACTAGATTAGGATATCTGGTTGGCATGGACAAGTTGGACCGAAGGGTCTTTTCCGTGCTGTACATCTCAATGACTCTATGGCGGTGCAGGCTCGAAGGGCTGAATGGCCTACTCCTGCACCTATTGTCTATTGTCTATTGACTGTAATTGTTCTATGGGAAATGTACAACAGAAATGTGGAGGCTGTTTTAAGGAGCACTTGTTACGAGTGTTGGATAACTTGGTCCCACTGAGACAGGTAAGGAATGGGAAGGTGAAGGAGCCTTGGACGACGAGAGAAGATGAGCCTCTTGTCAAGAGGAAGAAGGAAGCTTACTTAAGGTTGAGGAAGCAAGGATCTGGCACGACTTTAGAGGATTACAGGGTTGCTTGGAAAGAATTTAAAATGGGCTGAGGAGAGCCACGAGGGATCACAAAAAATCCTTGGCGGGAAGGATTATGGAAAACCCATAGGCGTTCTACACTTGTGTGGAATAAGAGAATGATCAGAGAGAAAGTAGGGCCGATCAGAGATAATGGAGGAAACTTGTGTTTGGAGTCTGAAGAGCGAGGGGTGGCCCTAAAGAGTCTTTTGCTTCAGTATTCACTAGAGAGAGGGACATTGTTGATCGTGAGAACACAGTGGAACCAGGCTAATAGACATGAACATATTGATATTAAGAAAGTGGATGTGGTGGAAATTCTGGGCAGCATCAAGATAGATAAGTGCCCAGGGCCAGACTAGAAATATCCAAGGTTACTGCGGGAAGTGAGGAATGAGATTGCTGCACCTTTGGCGATGTTCTTTGCATCCTCACTCTCCATGGGAGTAGTATGGGATAATTGGAGGGAGGCGAATGTTGTTCCTCTGTTTAAGAAAGGGAACAGGGAAATTCCTGGGAATTACAGACCAGTCAGTCTTATGTCTGTGGTAAGCAAGGTACTGGAAAAGATTCTGAGAGATAGGATTTATGACTCTTTGCAAAAACATAGTTTGAGTAAAGACAGTCAGACAGTGGCTTTGTGAGGGGCAGGTCATGCCTCACAGGTCTTATTGAGTTCTTTGAGGATGTGACAAGACAAGTTGATGAAGGTCGAGCAGTGGATGTGGTTTATGTGGATTTGAGGAAGGCATTTGATAAGATTTCCCAGAGTAGGCTCATTTAGGAGGTGTGGGATACAGGGAAATCTGGCTGTCTGGATACAGAATTGTCTGGCCGAAAGAAGACGGAGTGGTGGTGGATGGAAAGTATTCCGCCTGGAGGTTGGTGACCAGTGATGTCCCACAGGTATCTGTTCTTATGCCTCTGCTCTTTGTAGTTTTAATAAATGACTTGGTTGAGGAGATAGAAGAGTGGATTAGTAAGTTTGCCGATGACACAAAGGTCAGTGGTATTGTAGATAGTGTTGAGGGCTGTTGCAGGCTACGACAAGACATTGATAGGATGAAGAGCTGAGCTGAGAAGTGGCAGATGGAGTTCAACCTGGATAAATGTGAAGTGACTTTGGAAGGTCAAATTTGAATGCTGAATACAGGGTTAAAGACAGGATTCTTGGTAGTGGAGGAACAGCGGGATCTTTGGGTCCACATACATAGATCCCTCAAAGTTGCCACCCAAGTGGATTGGGTTGTTAAGAAAGCGTATGGTGTTTTGGCTCTCTTTTACAGGGGGATTGAGTTTAAGAGCTGCAAGGTTATGCTGTAGCTTTCTGAAACCGTGGTGAGACCACACTTGTAATACTGTGTCCAGTTCTGGCCGCCTCCTTGTAGGGAAGATGTTGAGTGAGCTAGGGCTTTTCACACTGGAGAGAAAGAAGAGGGGTGACTTGATAGAGGTGTACGAGGTAATGAGAGGCATAGGTAGAGGAGATAGCCAGTGACTTTTCCCCAGGGCAGAAATGGCTGTCACGAGGGGTCATAATTTTAAGGTGATTGGAGGAAGGTATAGGGTAGATGTCAGAGAGTGGTGGGTGCATGCAGTGTACTACCAGCAGTGGTGGTAGAATTCAAGACATTAGTGACACTTCAGTGATTGCTGGACAGCACATGGATCGTGGTAAACTGAGGGGTGTGTAGGTTAGATTGATGTTAGATTAGGATAAATGCTTGGCACTACATCATGGGCCTAAGGGTTTACTATTCAATGTTCTAACAAAAACATTCAGGTTAAAAGCCATAGGAATTCACTACTCTATAGTATCCTTTTCCCTTATGAAACATTTCGCATCATTTCAGTCAAAATAAAACAATCTTGGTAGAATGGGGCAACTTTACAGAAATTGCAATCATATTTAGAAATGTCATTCTGGAGCTGCACACAGTTAGTCAGTGTTTTAAAGTGAGCAGTTCCATTGCTGTTTCAGAGAATGGATGACTATCGAAATAGTTTCTCTAACTTGCAGTTTCCACTCTTCGCCTGTTTAGTCAAGCCGAATGACCCCTTTGGTTTTGGATGATATGGGGTTTATTACTCATTGAATCATCACATTGTACTTTTTTTTTGAGGTTTTTTGAAGCAGTGTGAGAAACGGTATGGATAACTGCTTAACTGGTTATGAAAGGAATTATTTGCATCCTGACCATGAATGGCCTTCAGTAAAAGCAATGTAGCAGGGTTTCCCTATTCAAATATTTGCTATTCAGGGGTTGCTTTGCTCAGTCATTGATTGTCCTTGAATTTCATGGAGGATTCCCTGTGGGATTAGAACATAAACATGCATCTGGCAAGAATTAACATTACTATTAAATCCATTCTTTTTGATTTCTTTCTTTTGTTGTCAAAATTTATCCATAGCATGGACAATGGTGGTGTGCTCACTTCCACTTAGAGCCACCCAGTTCTGGGTTTGCAATCACTTCCTGTTAAGTGGTGTCAGTGTTTTCCTTCATCAAAAATTCCTAGAGATCCCCCACTTTAAGGAGGTGATCATTATGGCAACAAACTGTGGAACTTGTGGACACAGGACCAATGAGGTAACTCTCTCAAATGTTCCAACTTTCTAATTTATCACAGGGTGGGGAAGAGAGTGCCTTTGGGTTGTGGGAAGAAGACTGAAGTATTGACACTGGCATTGTGAAAAATAATTTTGCCTCTCCCATTCTTTTGTGGGAATTGAGTGTTCGTTGGGTTTATCTGCACTAAGCCCTCATCATTATGGACAGGATAATCTGATGACCTTGGTCCATGACTTCTGACGATGCTAGACTAGAATGACATCAGACTAGCCTGGGTGATACTCTCCCAACCACTGTCATTAACTGTCTCCCCGAAGGCACCCAGAGTGTGTAGGCTAACTGGAGAGTTTCAGGTTTATACATTCACAGTGGCCCTGTTAATCATGTAATAGCAACACAGCCCTCTGCCTTCCCTACACTTGATCTGTCAGTCACTCAGGTATTGCTCTCGCAAAAGGAATTCCTTACTGCTGCTGGGTAATATAGCAAAACCAGTCAGGATTGGACTGTGAATAGAAATCATGCAGTAGGATAAACTGATACTTGAGCAAAAGTTCTGAATAAAAGTTTGTATTTGTTCCTGCAGGCCAGAGCCCTCCCAAACCCTCCTGTGCTGAGCTCATTCCATTCAGAATGAAGCAGCAGTACTAAAGTTGTCCCATTTATGCTGTTGGGCTCAAGAATCTTTGTAAAAAGGACTAGCTCCTGCTCATTATTTTGTGACTTATGTTGCAAAATCTGAGAAACAATTAAAGACTTGCATTTATATTGTGCCTTTCACACCGACCAGATATCAGAAGTGCTTTCCAGGTAATGAAGTATTTATGCTGGGAAGCCTCTGTTGTAATGCAGTAGTGAACGATGGGATGTGCACCATGGTTAAACAGCACCAAGATGACGAAACAGTTATTGGGCCAAGTATAAGAGTTCGGGTGTTGTGGCACCTTTATAAGGAGTCTGTATGGGAAGGTGGCAGAGGTGATGGTAAGCAGAGAGAAAAAGGACAGGTGGAATTTTATGATATTACTTGTTTCTTTTGTATTTTGCAATTTCAGGTGAAGTCGGGAGGCGCCACAGAGCCTCTGGGCACTAAAATCACACTGCGAATTACAGATCCTTCTGACATGACCAGGGACCTGCTGAAGGTACAGCATTGCTTCATGGTGACAGTTTGCAGCAGTGTAATCTGATGGATAAGCTTTGTAATGTGTTTTGCTGTTGATCTCTTTACACCTGGTAAATGAACCCGTTGAATTGTGAATAATCAAAACTTTGCAAACAGGGCATTTTGTTTTGTTTATGGGACGTGGATGTGCTTGCAAGATCAGCATTTATTACCCTGGAGTAGATGGTGATGAGCTGCCTTCTTGAAACTCTGCAGTCCATGTGGTGTGGGGTCACCCACTATGCTGATAGGGAGGGATTGCAGAATTTCAATCCAATGACAGAAGGATTGGTGATATATTGGATGGTGAGTGATTTGGAGGAAAGCGTGCGGGTGGTGGTGTTCCATTGTATTTGCTACCCTTGTTCTTCTACCTCATAAAATCATGGATTTAGAAGGTTAGGTTGAAGGAGGCGTGACTGATTGGTCTTGTAGTTGGTAGATGCTGCTGTCATTACGTTGTTGATGGAGAGAGTGAATGTTGAAAGTAATGGATGTGGTGCCAGTCAAACAGGCTCCTTCATCCTGGTGATGTCAAGCTTCTTGGAGTACACTCATCCATGCAAAGAGGGAGTATCCCATCACCCCATTGATTTGCACCTTATAGATGTTGGACAATCTTTGGGGAGTCGCGAGGTGAGTTACTCACTGCAAGATTCCCAGCCTCTGACTTGCTGTTACAGCTGCAGTATTTATATGGCTAGTTCAGTTTCTGGTCAATGGTAACCCCCAGATGTTAGTAATGAGGGAGTCAGTGATGGTAAATTCATTGAAGTCAGAGGATGAGGATTAGATTATTTCTTGTTGGAGATGGTCATTGCCTTGTACTTGTGTGTTGTTGCTTGCTGCATATCAGACCAAGTCTGGATATAGTTCGGGTCATGGTGCTTATGGACAAGCAAATGCTGCTGAACATTCTTCAGTGATGAGTGAACATTGCCAATTTTGACCTTACGATAGAGGGAAGGTCCAGCAGTGGAAGATGATTGGGCCAAGGACACTACCCTGAGGAACTTCTGCAGAGATGTTGTGGAGCTGAGGTGATTGATCTACAATAACCACAACCATCTTCCTTTGTGCTAGGTTTGTCTCCAATCAGTGAAATGTTTTTTCCTTGATTACCATCAACTCCAATTTTTTAGGATGATTTGATGGCACACTTAGTCAAATGCAGCCTTGATGTCTTTGACCTCTGACCTCATTTCTGGAATTCAGCTCTTTTGTCCATGTTTGAGCCAAAGTTGTAATGAGCTGAGGCGCTGGGGGAACTCAAACTGGACGTTACTGAAAAGCTTATTGCTGAGTAGGTGCTGCTTGATAGTACTGTTGATGATACCTTCCATCACTTTTTACTGACGATCAAGAGTAGACTGGGGCAGTGCTTATTAGCTTGTTTTGGATTTGTCTTAATTTTTGTGGACAGGACATACCTGAGTAATTTTCCACATAACCAGGTAGATGTGTGTGTTGTTATTGTACTGGACAATGTGGCTTGGGGCATGACTTGACATGATTCATAAATGAGTTGTGTTTTTACTGGGTGTAACAGAACAATTTGCAATTTGTCCTTTTTACCTTTTGCAGTCTGAAACCTGCACCGTCTCTATTCCAGAGCTGGAATTTCAGCTTGGAATGGGCATTCTCGGAGGAAAGTTCACCACTTTGGAAGGGTTGCTGACAGATATGAAAGAATTGGTGAGAAATGTTCATTCTTCTAAATTTTATTAATATTCTGTAGCCTGAAATGCTGGGAGCAATGGCAGATGTTTGTGATACTTTCAACAGTGTCTAGGGGCAGTGGAAGTAGAGAGCTGGTGCTCGTTCTTACCTTTGCCTCTGCTCAATCCCACAGGGAAACCATGCTATTCCATAAAAAACATTGAAGGGTGAATGGGGAACAGCAGCAAAAATTGTGGGTTGTGTGTATGGGAAGTATTAGGAATAAGCAAGTAATTCTCTTGTTCAAAATGTCCCAACTCTGCCATCGGGAGCGTTTGTAAAACATGTTGGACCTGACGAAGCGGCTGTTTCTTCTCCCACATTCAGGTTTTGAATTACATTTTTGCTCCGTATACAGATCTTTTGCATAGTTCTGGTTAATAAATTTTAGTTTGTGTTGAAGCAAAGATTCAGTCACAAAACACGTTACTCCAAGTTTGGGACTATTCTAAAGCTGCTCAAAGTTAAAGGGCTGTGGGCAAGTTGCACATCTCAACTAAATGCTGTAACAGATCTTTAATGTTGATCCTGTGTGGTTTGCAACAAAATGGAAAAGCAATGCAGATTATTTCAGAGATTGTGCCAATCTTGGCTGTTAATGCTGAACTCCAACTTTGTTGTTGCTCTGAAGATTTGAAAACTGGCCTATGGGCTATCTCACTGTTTATTTTTTATTTGTAGATTATAGCAAAAAATCCATTTTTTGCTGGGGACAGCTCTGCTCCTGAAAAATCTGAAAAGCTCCGAGAATTTGGGCAGAAGTTGGATGAGGTAAAAAAAATATTATGGGTGAATTTTGTATATAAAAATCTTGAGTTCATCTTCAGATGAACTAATGAAGTGATCCTCCAGTTCTGACTAGTTGAAGTATGCACCAGACTAGTTTCACAATCATAGAATCCCTACGATGTGGGAGCCGGCCATTCAGCCCATTGAGTCCACACTGACCTTCCAAAGAGAACTCTACCAGACCCACCCCCTACCCTACAACCCTGCATTTCCCATGGCTAATCCACCTAACCTGCATATCTTTGGACTGTGGAGAGGAAATTGGAGCACTTGGAGGAAACTCTCACTGACACAGAGAATGTGCAAACTCCACACAAACAGCCACCCAGGGTTGGAATCAAACGTGGGTCCCTGGCGCTGAGAGGCAGCGGTGCTAACCACTGAGCCATCATACATGCCAAGGTGCGAATTGCACTTGAGCCACATTGGCGTTGAAGCTATAATCTCCTAATCTGGAGTCAGGTATATTATCCATTGCGCCTGTGGCCCAGTGCTTAATGGTCCTGTTGCAGCTCACCCTGTACATGTGAATCCTGCTGGCACTGAGCAGTGACTGGAAGCTGAACCAGATTCAAAACCAATTACTATTATAAAATAAACCTCCTGCTTTACTGTAGTGACCTTGAGCTTGCACCTTTCTCCATGGTTGAACTTTATGTAAATATTGTTCCAGTTCTCATGTTTGCAGGACTTGCTGTTCCACTGTAAAAAGCAGTGAAGTAAGGAATTGATTGTGTTCAGGGAGTCTGTTTAGGGTATGGTTTGCTCTTTGGATGTTGATAATCAGAATAAAATGTTTAAAATCTGATTGAAGATTTGTAGCTCGGGTATCCGTTGTTGTGGTTCTGTTCGCCGAGCTGGAAGTTTTTGCTGCAAACGTTTCGTTCCCTGGCTAGGGAACATCATCAGTGCGGTGGGAGCCTCGTGTGAAGCGCTGCTTTGATGTTTCTTCCGGTATTTATATTGGTTTGTTCTTGCCGCTTCCGGGTGTCAGTTTCAGCTGCAGTGATTTGTATCTGGGGTCCAGGTCGATGTGTCTGTTGATGGATGTTCTTGCCGTTTCCGGGTGTCAGTTTCAGCTGTAGTGGTTTGTATATGGTGTCCAGGTCAATGTGTCTATTGATGGAGTTTGGGGATGAATGCCATGCTTCTAGGAATTCTCTGGCTGTTCTCTGTCTGGCTTGTCCTATGATAGTGGTGTTTTCCCAGTCAAATTCATGTTGCTGGTTGTCTGAGTGTATGGCTACTAGAGATGGCTGGACACCATATACAAACCACTACAGCTGAAACTGACACCCGGAAATGGCAAGAACATCCATCAACAGACACATCGACCTGGACCCCAGATACAAATCACTGCAGCTGAAACTGACACCCGGAAGCGGCAAGAACAAACCAATATAAATACCGGAAGAAACATCAAAGCAGCGCTTCACACGAGGCTCCCACCGCACTGATGATGTTCCCTAGCCAGGGAACGAAACGTTTGCAGCAAAAACTTCCAGCTCGGCGAGCAGAACCACAACAGAATAAAATGGCTGATGGTGAATAAGTCTTCGTCGACAGTAACAGAACGTGGAGTGATTCACTGTTCTAATCTTCTATATCGCTGAAAGCATAGTGGACAGTTTTATCATTCATTGTCTCCTTTCCATGTATATACTCCATCCACTATGAGTGGCTATGGAATTACTGTTTGACCACTGGCACACTTTTTGGTATTTAGCTTATGGATTTTATTCCCATTTTTTTCAGTGGAACACTAGGACTGTTAAAGTCAGATTGTATTGTTCTATAGCTCATAGTGCAACAAAAAAGACTTAAATTTCTAACTCTTGCTTTCAAAATCCTGTTTACCTATCTTTGTGATCTCCAAAAGTACCACAACCCTCCAATGTCTCTTGGCTCCTCTAATTCTGGCCTCTTGAGCATCTTCAAATTTGATCACATCACCATTGGTAAAAACATATTAAAAACACATTTAGTTGCTAAGGCCCTAAGCTCTGGAATTCCATACCCCAACCTTTACAACTTCACATTTTTCCTCTTTTTAAAATGCTCCCTAAAAGACATCTCTTGGTTACCTGCCTTAGTGTCTTATGTAGCTTGTTATCAAATTGTTTGACTTTGCTGCTGTGAAGGTCATTGGGATAGTTTACTTGGTTGCTTTATTAATGGTATTTTTAGAAGCAGCTACAGCGTTTACTGGTGTAAATACAATACAGGTAGTTCTTCTACAACCCATTTTGTCAGCACGAATTGGCTATAACGCGATTGATGAATCGTGGACATTGTTTGCATAACACAAACTTCCTGCTGAATGGTTATATCGGGTTTTCCATAGCGCGATCTTTTACAGCGGTTTATCGTAGTGTGAGGTTGCAGAGGAACACAACTATTGCATTATAACAGAACAACCTGTACTGAGAGCAGCTCCTACACTGCGTGTGGCACCTTGTCAGGTGAGCTATACCAGTGGCTGAAATTCCTCAAACCTGCGCAGCTTAACTTTCAACTATTTGTGTTTTTCTGTGCTTTAGCTGAACTCTCTTTTCAAAATTGAATTTAATTGTTTATTTTTTCCTTCAGATTATTGCGGGTAAGAGAGAAGCTCACATCATTCTTAAAGACTTAGCAGGAAACAGTTATCTCCAGGCAAGTGCTGCTGGATTAGCTTCACCTATTTAAACTCTCAGGATGGGGGGACATACCTCTCATGTACTGCAGGCTGTGTCCAAAAAAGCAACTTCAAATGAACTGAACATACAGTTTGATTGCCTGCCCATCTCCCCCCCCCCCCCCCCAAAGAAAAACCCCAGGAACATCCCCATGGATGAGATAATCCGTTGTTCCCAGAACATGGGATCAAAATGGCATTTGAACAGCTGGTGTTGAAGCAGTTTCAGAGACTACGAACTGCTTTTGTCCTGGTTCTATCTCTGAGGTTTTCATGTCCCTTTGTTCAGAAAGAATATCAAATGACTGGTCACTTCAAACTCTACAGCCTTTTAACTGACAGATCCAGATAATTCATGTCATCCCAACCCTTCTTCATTTTGAATTGTCTTCAGTGAGTGACTGCTATAAGAAAAAGGAGCTTCCATAAATATATTGTAAGAACTGTTTTTAATTTGGAAAGTATTGTAAACACAGAAGAGACAATGTACAGGGAGCAGTATGGAGCTTGGGATTTAATAATTATTATTGGGTTGCATTCCTAACTCATTTGCTTGTTTTCCTGTCTTTCTAGAATTTATATGCCCCAGATCCTGATCCAGAAATGAAGATTGAAAAGTATGAGCGCACATTTGAAGATAATGAGGAACTTGGTTTGAATGACATGAAGACTGAAAATTATCAGGAGCAGGAAATAGATAAATAAAACTGAGAGCAGGGATCAGTCAGGACGGGGATAGCTTGTCTGATCCTTTGGTGTACCACCTGAAATGTTGAAATAGATCAAAGGAAAGGTGATCTCAAAAGCGTTGATCGTTGAAGTGTTTGTAATAGAATGTGATGTGGATGTGAGTACATTTTGTACAGTTCACAGATCCTGAATATTGGTTTGCCAGTTGATTCAAAGTAAAAGAAGTTGCTGAATTTATTGCTGTCTTTATTATGTATTCTTCTAACCATCCAAGGTGGGAGCAAATATCCACATAGCCTTCAATTGGGTCTCCCTGATTAAACTGAAATGAGGATAAATGGCAGATGAGAGCTTAATTCGCCACTCGATGCACTCATTTGATGCTCGAGTCTAATATTTTGTTGCTAACTCATTCTGACTTCATATAAAATAAATTATGCAGAAAGTCGCTTGCTTCTAATTGCAGTACATGTTGGATTCACAAGTCTGACCAGGTAGACGCTATCAGTTGAACTAATGCCCCAAATGCAGCTTTTCATAATCTCTTTTGTATTGTGGTTCAGTATTTTGGGTTGTACAATCTGGAGGTGACCAAATTACAAGTAGTCAATCAATCAGAAAACAGTATTGCCCAATATATATCGTATAATTGTTCCATACAGTTGATGGTCCGGATGAGGTGCTGGATTTGATGCTTGAATTGACTGGTGATTGTACAATCTGAGAAGCTGTTCCTCTGTGCTGCGAGACTAGGACTCATTAAGTCTGTGGGATCAATGTAGCTTGAAAAGTTGGCTGCACATTTTGAGTACCTTCCAGGATGTTGTATGTTCGTAGAATTGTTTTGAGCAGAATTGCATTTTGTAACCACCAAATCCATCATTCTATTTCACAACCCTAATCTCAGATAACATTCTGAAGCTTTCAACCATTAACTTACTATTTTGCTAACAAGCGTAAAAACATTGAGAAATTGGTATTATTCCAAATAATTTGCTAATTGCTTGCGTAACCAAAATGGCTGGGAGTTTATGTTGGTGAAGTCAGATTGAGCATACATTCTTATTCTCTGTTGTTGATAATGGAGTGGAATGCTACATTTCTTTGAAATAAAGGCAAAATACTGAGAGAACAAAAAATAATATTTTGGAAATACTCCAGTTGGAAATCAACTGGAGAATTTAAAATGACAACACTTTCCCTGTCCAGAGATGTTGCCTAGTATTCCTAGCATTTTCTGTTATTCTCTTTTTCGGTATCCCTGGTAAGATTCAGGGTAATGGAATCTTCAATCCCGGTACAGTATATTTAATAAATATATTGATATCCCTTGTAACTTGCAGTTGTCTTGTTTTTTTTTCTCAATTTCTGGTGTTGAAGGTTATGTTCTTATGCACAGCCTAGAAGGAAAGTACGTGTTCATTGTAATGCAAGTACAATGTTCAAAGGAAAGACAAAACAGCTTTAAGGAAGCAAAGGTTTTACTGAAGTCTCATCGGGGTTTATATCAAGTTGTTGATCAGTTTTGGAATGCCTATATTGGAGAAACTTTCTCCAATTCCTTTAAGTGAACAACCAAGTCTCAATCTGTGAACTGACTGGAGACTGTCACACTCTAACCCTCCATAGAAAGGTATCAGCCATTCTTGTTGTCTTACTTCCTTGTTGAATGATTGACGATGTCTAAAACTATTTGTAGCGATGACCACTTGAAATGTCTCATTTTATTTGAAAGAGACTGAAAAGATCAATATATAATAAAATGTTGGGTTTGGAAAATTTAATTTTTAAAAAAAATCAAAAGAACTGCAGATGCTGAAAATCAGGAACAAAATCAGAAGTTGCTGGAAAAGCTCGGCAGGTTTGGCAGCATCTGAGGAAGTATCACCGGATCAGAAATGTTAACTGATTTTTCTACACAGGTACAGCCAGACCTGCTGCGCTTTTCCAGCAAAAACAATATTTTTGTAACTTCAACTAACTTCATATCTACTATTTTGATCAAAAAAAGTTTAAAAAATTTTTGTTTATAAGCATGTTTCACTAACTTTTTTCTCTGGTTCCTCATCATTTTTAAATTAAGAAAGACTATATTTACACTTTAACCTTTCTACCCTCAACACTTGAATTAGGGAGAATCCAAAGGGTTTTTACAAATATATTAAGGACAAAAGGATAACTAGGGAGAGAATAGGGCCCCTCAAAGATCAGCAAGGCGGCCTTTGTGTCGAGCCACAGAAAATGGGGGAGATACGAAATATTTTGCATCAGTATTTACTGTGGAAAAGGATATGGAAGATATAGACTGTAGGGAAATAGATGGTGACATCTTGCAAAATGTCCAGATTATAGAGGAGGAAGTGCTGGATGTCTTGAAACGGGTAAAAATGGATAAATCCCCAGGACCTGATCAGGTAGACGTGAGAACTCTGTGGGAAGCTAGAGAAGTGATTGCTGGGCCTCTTGCTGAGATATTTGTATCATTGATAGTTACAGGTGAGGTGCCGGACTAGAGGTTGGCAAACATGGTGCCACATGGGTGGTAAAGACAAGCCAGGGAACTATAGACCGGTGAGCCTGACCTCGTGGTGGGCACGTTGTTGGAGGGAATCCTGAGGGACAGGATGGACATGTATTTGGAAAGGCAAGGACTAATTAGGGATAGTCAACATGGCTAACTGTGTGGGAAATCATGTCTCACAAACTTGGTTGAGTTTTTTGAAGAAGTAACAAAGAGGATTGATGAGGGCAGAGCAGTAGACGTGACCTGTATGGATTTAAGTAAGGCATTCAACAAGGTTCCCCATGGGAGACTGATTTTCAAGGTTAGATCTCACGGAATACAGGGAGAACTAGCCATTTGGATACAGAACTGGCTCAAAGGTATAAGACAGGATAGTGGTGGAGGGTTGTTTTTCAGACTGGAGGGCTGTGATCAGTGGAGTGCCACAAGGATCGGTGCTGGGTCCGCTACTTTTTGTCATTTACATAAATGATTTGGATGCGAGCATAAGAGGTTCAGTTATTACGTTTGCAGATGACACCAAAATTGGAGGTGTAGTGGACAGCGAAGAGGGTTCCCTCAGATTACAACGGGATCTTGACCAGATGGGCCAATTGGCTGAGAAGTGGCAGATGGGAGTTTAATTCTGATAAATGTAAGGTGCTGCATTTTGGGAAAGCAAATCTTAGCAGGACTTATACACTTAATGGTAAGGTCCTAGGGAGTGTTGCTGAACAAAGAGACCTTGGAGTGCAAGTTCATAAAGTGGAGTCATAGGTAGATAGAATAGTGAAGAAGGCATTTGGTATGCTTTCCTTTACTGGTCAGAGTATTGAGTACAGGAGTTGGGAGGTCATGTTATGGCTGTTACCTGACGAAGGGCTCTGGTCCGAAACGTCGAATTTCCTGTTACTTGGATGCTGCCTGACCTGCTGTGCTTTAACCAGCAACACATTTTCAGCTATGGCTGTACAGGACATTGGTTAGACCACTGTTGAAATATTGCATGTAATTCTGGTCTCCTTCCTATCGGAAAGATGTTGTGAAACTTGAAAGGGTTCAGAAAAACTTTACAAGGATGTTGCCGGGGTTGGAGGTTTTGAGTTTCCCTGGAGCATCGGAAGCTGAGGGGTGACCTTATAGAGGTTTACAAACTTGAGGGGCATGGATAGGGTAAATAGACAAAGTCTTTTTCATGGGGTCAGGGAGTCCAGAACTAGAGGGCATAGATTTTGGGTGAGAGAGGAAAGATATAAAAGACACCTAAGGGGCAACGTTTTCACGCAGAGGGTGGTACGTGTATGGAATGAGCTGCTAGAGGAAGTGGTGGAGGCTGGTACAATTGCAACATTTAAGAGGCATTTGGATGGGTATATGAATAGGAAGGGTTTGGAGGGATATGGGCCGGGTGCTGGCAGGTGGGACTAGATTGGGTTGGACCGGAGGGTCTGTTTCCATGCTGTAGATCTCCATGACTGTATGACTTCATAGTGAGTTAACTACCTTTGAAAAGTAGAAGCAACAACTGAAACATAATATACTGATTTGATGTTGGTTGCAGAAGATTATCCCTTATCTTTGGCTAAATGCAATGTTTTTACATCTAGTTAGGTGGGTGTATGAAAATTTGGGAAAGATACACAAAATGAAATTGATATGCTTAACTTATTCCAGTCCCGTGAAGAAAAATAGCACAGAAAGTATGCTAACTCTCAATGATATGTTGGGCAACACTGTAATAAATTCAACTCTCTATTTTTAAGCAGGCTGGCCGATACACTTGCTTTTCGATGTAGCCTGGATTCAAGCATGTACCTTGTACAATTAACCTTTCTCTGTGTATTCTGGGCTAGACCGCAGAATCCTGCACTGTGATGACATCAGTTCTTTAATGGGAAATGATTATGTGGACAATCAAAAAACATATCCTCCACTTGACAAGCTATTTTGCTCACATCTCTAATTTTCACTTGTTACTTCTTGCAAACTCCTCCATTATATGTTTTTTTTTTCTAAAACATGCTATAATTCACCATGCAAAAGAAAATGGCACATGGTGTAACTAACACCTGAAACTTGACATTGTGAAGAATGTGAGCTCTTGGTAAAAGCTATCTTGGGAAATGGCCGCACTTGCACAATTACACTGTAAATTCTAAAGTGCTCCAAATAGACTCAATCACCTGTCTCCTTTTTCCATCTGCTATTGCTCAATGTAGCTCTGCTATTCATGGCAGCAATGGCAAAATTTGTTCAACTGATGACCTTTGTTTGGATGGTGTCTCTTGCCTTTGCCTTTGTCCAAGTTGTGAGTTTAAGCCTGACCCAATGACCTGAGCTTAAAAAGCAAGGCTGACACTCAACTGCAGTAGGAGAAAGTGTGGACTGCAGATGCTGGAGTTCAGAGTTGAAAAGTGTGGTGCTGGAAAAGCACAGCAGGACAGGCAACAGCCGAGGATCAGTAGAGTCAACATTTCAGGCATAAGCCCTTCTTCAGGAATGGGGAGGGGGTGAAAGGGGGCTTAGAGATGAATGGGAGGGTGGGGTTGGGAGGAAGGCAGCTGGCAGGGCAAGAGGTAGATGCAGATGGGGGGGTAATGCATTGTGATAGGATGGAGTGGATAGAACAATTCAAGAGGGCACTACATTGGGGAGACAGGACGCCAACTTGTGGAACGTTTCAGGGAACATCACTGGTGCACACACACCAAACAACTGTAGTGGTTCTGTTCACCGAGCTGGGAATTTGTGTTGCAGATGTTTCGTCCTCTGTCTAGGTGACATCCTTCGTGCTTGGGAGCCTCCTGTGAATTCTGCTGAGTCTAGAGATGGGTGAGCCCATGGGTGTGTCGTTGATTTGTTCATATATTTGGTTGTTGAATATGAAGTGTTGTGAGGCACAGATCCAGTGGTTTGAGTGTGCAGTCTTTGTTGATAGGTTCCCCGTCCTGTTGTCTATTCTGTATGTCCAGCAGGTTGGCTATTGTTTCTCTGGCTAGGGTTTTGTCGATAGAGGTGAACAGTGCCGTTACATCGAATGAGACCACAGTTTCTTCCTTGTCTATGTGTATATTTCTGATGATGTCCAAGAATTCCTGTGTTGAGTGTATAGTGTCTGGATCCGCTGATCAGGTGTTTCAGTTTCTGTTCTTTAGCTAGTTTATGTGATGGTGCCCCTGGTAGTGATACTATGGGTCTGAGTGGGATGTCTGGTTTGTGTAATTTAGGTAATCCATAGAATCTGGGGGTGTTGTTGCTTTCAAGTTTCATTCTCTGTAGGTCAAACCTGGTTATCTGTCCATTTTTTTTGTAGGTTCCTCAGTGTGTTGTTTATCCTATTGGTGAGCTGTGGGGTGGGGTCAAACTCCCTCTTTTGGTAGGTGTTGTTATCTGCAAGTAGTTGTTGCGCTTTTTGGATGTAGTCTGCTTTGTCCAGGATGACCGTCATTCTGCCTTTGTCTGCTGGTAGTATGATTATGTTCTTATCTTTTCTTAGTGTTTTTAGTGCTTCCCTGTCCTTGGTGTTGAGGTTGTGTGTTTGTCTTTTCCTTGTTATCAGAGGTCTCACTTTGTCTCACTGTTTGTTGTGTCTCTTCTGTCAATCCATTGTTCCTGAGTGTGCATTCTAGTGCTGCTAGGAAGTCTGCTGTCTTGGCGTCCCTGTGGTTATAGTTGAGTCCCTTAGCCAGTATTCACAGGAGGCTCCCTTAGGTTGTCACCTAGACAGGGAACGAAACGTCTCCAACACAAATTCCCAGCTCGGCAAACAGAACCACAACAACGAGCACCCAAGCTACAAATCTTCTCACAAACTTTGAAGATGCCAAACAACCTCACTGTCCTGTGGCTGACCACTTCAACTCCCCCTTCTACTCTGGCAAGGAGATGCAAGTTCCAGGCCGCCTCCACTGCCAACTCCAAACCACCTGACTCCTGGACGAAGAACGCCTCATTGTCCACCATGGGAGCCTTCAACCACATGGCATCAACGTAGCCTTCACTAGTTTCCAAATCTCCCCAGTTCCTACCTTATCCAAGCTCCAACTGTACAATCTGTCCATCTTTCTTCCCATCTGACCTATCACTACCACCCCCCACCCACCTGCCTTCCTAGCTACCTCCACCCACTCCCCTATATCTCTCAGCCCTCTTTCCCCCAAATTGTTGATGAAGGGCTTATGCCCAACTGTTTGACTATTATGCTCCTGGATGATGCCTGACTTGCTGTGCTTTTCCAGCCCCACATGTTTTGACTTGAGTGCACTACCCCAGGCGGGTCCACGAGCTGTGTTGGCATTCAGATGTTCTGCATTAATTGATTCATTGAGATATACACCTGGAAATAAAGTTACAAATGATGCTGATATATAATTTCTCTCCTAGCATCTTGCAGCACAGTGGTAGTGTCCATACCTCTAGTACTCCTTACCCTGAAGGTAAGAGAAAGTGAGGAGTGCAGATGCTGGGGGTCAGAGTCAAGAGAGTGTTGCTGGAAAAGCCCAGCAGGTCAGGCAGCATCCCAGGAGCAGGACAATGGATATTTCAGACAGAAACCCTTCAGCAGGAATGAGGCTCCCACTTACTCTTACCCTGAAGGTGTTATAAATTAATAAAATGACTAAAAGTAATTCTCCTGCTGATGTCCCAGTTTATGAACGCCCAGTTTGAGTTTTTCAATCTGCTCATAGTTTGTCTTCCTTTCCTTGTTGGAGACAGACTCTATACAGTGCGCTATATAAATGCAGTTGAACATTGTAGACAGACGGTGCCAGGCTCCCTGTGACCACCCGCGGAAGGTGTCCATGGACACGGATGTATCCCTCACAACAACATTGCCGATGTGGAGGAGCCGGTGTTGGACTCCCCGATATTGTTAGAATTTAAACAGAGCGCGGGACGCGGCCGCCATGACATCAGCAGCAGCTCCCTCACGGCGGAGGGGGCGGGGCCTGAGGCACCAAGATGGCGGCGGCGCGTGGGGGGAGGGGCCGGCGGCGTGTGTGGGGAGGGGCCGGCGCCGCGACAGCATGGGGGCGTGACCGTTAGCGCGTGGGGGGAGGGGCCATTAGACCGGGAAGGCGGGGCCGGCGCCGCGACAGCATGGGGGCGTGACCGTTAGCGCGTGGGGGGAGGGGCCATTAGACCGGGAAGGCGGGGCCGGCAGCGCGTGGGGGCGGGGCCGGCGCCGCGAGGGCATGGGGGCGTGACCGTTAGCGCTGTGGGGTGGGATTGGCAGTGCGTGGGGGCGGGGCCGGCAGTGCGTGAGGGGCGGGGCTGTTAGTGTCGGGGGAGCTCGAGGAGAGAGTGGTCAAGACTGAGGCCTAGCGCCGTTAGAGCGGGGCCTGAGGAGCCTCGGGGTCAGTTACCGCGGGGCCCGGGCCTAGGTGTGGGCGGCCATGGCCGGCCTGAGTAAGGAGGAGTACCTGAAGCGGTACCTGAGCGGCGCGGAGCCGGGCCACAAGCGGACCAGGAAAAAGCGGAAAGTGAAGATTAAAGGCGGAGGGTGAGGCCCGCGGAGGGAGCAGCGCAAGCGGCCGGTCTGATCGGGATAGGCCTGAGGCCTGGTTCTCACCTGTGGGTGAGGCCACTGTCCCTCACGCCATAGGCGGCCACAGGGATTCAGGGGCCGGGTCTGATCTTCATCCGCATCCGCATCCGACAATAAATGACCAGCAGATGCTGCAGCTGGTGTCTGCCTGGTATTGTGCCAGCACCGCCTCTGTGTGAGAGAGTGTGTGAGGGGGTGTGGGTGAGTGTGGGGGTGAGTGTGTGTGGGTGTGGGGGTGGGTGTGAGTGAGGGGGTGTGGGTGAGTGAGGGGGTGTGGGTGAGTGTGGGGGTGTGGGTGAGTGTGGGGGTGTGGGTGAGTGTGGGGGTGTGGGGGTGGGTGTGTGGGTGTGGGGGTGTGGGTGAGTGTGGGGGTGGGTGTGTGGGTGTGGGTGAGTGTGGGGGTGTGGGGGTGGGTGTGTGGGTGTGGGGGTGTGGGTGAGTGTGGGGGTGTGGGTGAGTGTGGGGGTGGGTGTGGGGGTGTGGGAGTGGGTGTGTGTGTGAGTGAGTGTGTAATCTGTGGTGGTGTCAGCTTCCCCTTGTTTCCCCCCAGGGGAGGTGTTTCTGTACTAGGTCAGGGACAGTGTTGGGCCTGGGTCTGTCAGTTGAAAGCCTGTGTTTTGTTATATTACAGAATGCGGATTGTGGATGATGATGTGACCTGGAAAAGCCTGGAGAAGGAGAAGGAGAAGGAGGCAGCAGAGGATGAGGATGATGAAGCCCCTGTGGTAGGTGGAACAGGTTATTCAGAGGACTAACTGTCAGCAAATTACTAAAAACTCAACACTGTGACTACTGTTAATGCTGCTGAAGCTACTTCAATAATGACAAGACTTTTTAAATTTAAAGATTGGGAAAGGAGGAAGTACAAAGCTGGGAAAGGTTTACGGTCCAACTGACCAGTCTCTAAAGCTGATCCCAGTTTCTCTAACGCTTGTTGAACACTCTAACTCTCACTTAAGAGCAGAACTGACAGGAGAATTTCTATTAATACAGAAAGTTGTTATACTATAAAATGGGTGGTGGGAACAGGTTTAGAAGTGACTTTCCATTGGAAATTTTATAAATACTCAAAGGGGAAGGTTTTACAGAATAATGAGGGAAAGAGCAAGGATGCAAGACAAAATTAGATAAGTTTTTAATAAACTCAATACAGGTAGAATGAAATAAAAGCTTCTATCTGTACTCTTAGATTCTGTGAGAGGCTGTTGTGGAAAATGTGTGGCTGTGTATTAGGAAATGACTGACCTTAGGGCTGAATTTGAATGCTTTGCTCAGTGTGTTTAGTGGTAACAGTGTATGGGGAGCATCACTGTATGTAATCTTTGGCTTTTTGATAGGTACAGTGAAGAAGGAGTCTTATCCTCTGAACTTGCCCATATGCTGTTTGATGTATTGGATGACAGGGGATGTTTAAAATTATCACTGTATACATTCACTCCATAATGCTGTGCTTTGAACTGTTTGGGTCAAGCTTTGTACCTAAATTTTATGATGAGGCTTTTGGTAATTTGACCTAATGTCATGTGTCAGGATTTATTTGATCACATTCCTGAGAACAATTTGGGGCTCTTTTACTACATGATAGATGCTATGTTAATGCAGATTGTTGTTGTATTATACTTCTGTGTTGATCTCCAGCCTGTTGCTTCAGGTGGCAGAGTTCATTGATGAAAGGCCTGAAATTGTTCAACAAATGGAGGAATTCCGTCTGAGCAATAAGTGGAAAATTTTAGGAGGTAAGTCGTGAAGTGCCATTTTTAAAAAGACTTGGGTTTCATTCTATGCAGTGAATTTTGAATTGCCTGTTGTATTATCAATACGTTAATTGGATGTGAACATGGTTGGATAGGCTAGCATTGTCATTCATCTCATTTCCCTGACAAGCTGGTAGTGAGCTGCTCCTTTGAGCTGATGCAAGTAGTTTGATATATTCCCTCTCACTGGGCTGCTTCATAAGGCAGTTTGGAGTCCACTATGTTGGTGAAGAGCTAGAGGTGCTTTGAGGCCTTAACTGGTTGAGAATGGCAGGTTTCCTTCTCAAAAGGGCATTAGCCAATTGGGATTTTGCAATAATCCACCACTTTCATTTACTTTTTTTGTACTAAATTCTAATTGTCAGTTGCCTTGTTGGGTTTTGAGCTGATTTAATAATCTGACCATATAACCACAGAGCTCTAGTCCACTTGACAGTCATTTGGCAAGTGAAATATAATATGGGGACACAAGAAGATCAAGGTTTGTGCGAAGATTTGTAGCTCGGGTGCTCGTTGTTGTGGTTCTGTTCGCCGAGCTGGAAGTTTTGTTGCAAACGTTTCGTCCCCTGGCTAGGAGACATCATCAGTGCTCTGGATGCCTTATCAACAGATGCCTAAGAGATAGACCACAGAACGAGGACATGCCACAACCAAAAGGACTAGCCACACTACCATACATCAGGAGCGTTTCAGAACTGACAGCCAGACTACTGCGACCCTTAGGACTCATAACGGCACACAAACCAACAGCCACGCTCAGACAACAACTTGCTAGAACAAAGGAGCCAATACCCAACATGAGCAAAACTAATGTAGTTTACAAAATACCATGCAAGGACTGCACAAAACACTATATAGGACAAACAGGAAAACAACTAACAATCCGCATACATGAACATCAACTAGCCACGAAACGACACGACCAGCTATTCCTAGTAGCCACACACTCAGACAACAAGCAACATGAATTCGACTGGGAAAACACTATCATAGGGCAAGCCAGACAGAGAACAGCCAGGGAATTCCTAGAGGCATGGCATTCATCCACAAACTCCATCAACAAACACATCGACCTGGACCCAATATACCAACCACTACAGCGGACAGCTGAAACTGACACCCGGAAGCGGCAAGGACAGACCACTATAAATACCGGAAGAAACATCAAAGAAGCGCTTCGCAGGAGGCTCCAGAGCACTGATGATGTCTCCTAGCCAGGGGACGAAACGTTTGCAACAAAAACTTCCAGCTCGGCGAACAGAACCACAACAACACAAGAAGGTGTCTGTTTTGGGAGGAAGAATAAAAAAAATGTAATTATGTAAATATTACGAGATTGCAGAGCTGAGATGCACAAAGATCTGAGCATCCTAGTACATGAATCTGAAAACATTAACATGAACGTACATCTGCTCATTAGTGAAGTAATGAGAATGTTCTCCATTATCACAAGGCAAAATGAATGCAGAAGCATGGAAATTATGCATCAGTTATACAGAGCACTGGGGAGATCAGGTATAGAATACTGTGTACGGTATTACTTTGGTTCCTGCAGATTGGAAGTTAGTAAATGACACGAGTTAAGAAGAGAGCGAGGGGCAATAGAGAAATGCAGGCTTGTTTGTATTACATCTCAAGGTGGGAAAATGCTGGAATCTGTTATAAAGGTTGTGATAATCTGACATGGCACAGTCAGCATGGATTTGTGAATGGAAAATAAGACAAGGTCAGTTAACAAAATTAAGACACATGGCTAAAGGCTTGGCTAATGTGCAGAGTAAGAATAAATAGATCATTCTCACTGTTGTGGTTCTTTTCGCCGAGCTGGGAATTTGTGTTGCAGATGTTTCGTCCCCTGTCTAGGTGACATCCTCAGTGCTTGGGAGCCTCCTGTGAAGTGCTTCTGTGATGTTTCCTCCGACATTTATAGTATTTGCTTCCGGTTGTCAGTTCCAGCTGTCCGCTGCAGTGGCCACTATATTGGGTCCAGGTCGATGTGCTTATTGATTGAATCTGTGGATGAGTGCCATGCCTCTATGAATTCCCTGGCTGTTCTCTGTTTGGCTTGTCCTATAATAGTAGTGTTGTTTCAGTCAAATTCATGTTGCTTGTCATCTGCATGTGTGGTTACTAAGGATAGCTGGTTGTGTCGTTTCGTGGCTAGTTGGTGTTAATGGATGCGGATCGTTAGCTGTCTTCCTGTTTGTCCTATGGAGTGTTTTGTGCAGTCCTTGCATGGGATTTTGTACACTTCGGATTACTCTTTGGAGGGTTGGTGTGAACTTGTTGGGCCAAAGGGCCTGTTTCCACACTGTAGCGAATCTAATCTAATCTCTGTGGCAAATATACCCTTCCTTAGGAAGGGAATCCAAAATTGCACCGGAAACCCCAGGTACGATCTCATCTCAAGCCCCTGTATATCTGCTACTTCTGCACTCTGATCCGCTTGCAATGAAGGCCAATATACATTTGCTTTCATTGATTGGTATGCAAGGGCACCCAGTCCCTTTAGACATCCACACTTCCTACTCCTTTTTTCACGCCAAAGTGTGTAACTTCACATTTGACTATGTTGTACTGCATCTACTATGTTAACACAAACTCACTCAATTTGTCTAACGCAACTTCTATCCTCCTTACAGCTCTGCCCAGTTTTGTGTAATCAGAAACTTTTAAATGTTCCTTTAGGTTCCCTCATCCAGGTCAGTTATATAAGTTATGAACAGCTGGGGCCCAGGCATTGACCCTGCAGTACGCCAGTCACCACTGCCTGCCACTCAAAACAAAACATCCATGTATTTTCACACTCTGATTCCTGCCTGCCAGCCAGTTTCAATCCACATCAATATATTACCCCCTATGCCAAGTGTATTAACTTTGCCCACTAACCCCTTACGAGGGACTTTATGAAAAGCCTTCAGCAAATTCAAATACATCTCCTCCACTTGCCCTCCTTTATCTATTCTGTTAGTTACATCATCTAAAAATGTCAGTTAGATTTTCTAAGCATAATTTGCCTTTCATAAACTCACGCTGGCTTTGGCCAATCACCAGTTAATGCTTTCCAAATGTTCTGTTATCATGTCTTTTTATATAGACTCAAGCATTTTCCCCACTATTAATGTCAGGCTCACTAGTCAGCTATTTTGCTTTATTTCTCCCTCCTTTCTTGAATAGTGGGTTACATTTCCCACCCTTCATTCTGTAAAAACTGCTCCAGAAGTCTATGGAGATTTGAAAGATGACCATCAATACGTCCAATTGTGGGTAGCAATTGTGCCAAACATTGCAACACTCCCCCTGGCGGCACTGTGCATGTGGCTCTAGTACAAGGATTGAAGAAGTGCCGGAGGAATCCCACCAACTCCTTCTCCTGGTCAATTAGAGAGGAAACAAATTGTGAACAGGCAGCTTGTAGGAGATTCTAAAACGAGGGATCACTGTTTGAAAATAATCATCCACTTAAGGTAGTGATGAGAATCTTTTTCTCACAGCAGTTTGCAAGTTCAAAGTTTGGGAGAAGATTTATAGCTCGGGTGCTCGTTGTTGTGGTTCTGTTCGCCGAGCTGGGAGTTTTTGTTGCAAACGTTTCGTCCCCTTTCTAGGCGAAGTCTTTGGAATGCTGCTTCAGTAGTAAGCAGAAGCAACATGGCTGAACATTATTAAGGCAGAGATACTTAAACTCTTCTAAAGTAAGGGGGGGGGTGAACGGTCACAAAGTGTACGCAAGAAAATGAGATAATTGGAACTGCCAGCAGAGAAGGCTGAAGGGGCAGAGTGGTCTACTCCTAATTTGTATGTTTGTTTGCCACTTGTGTTTATATTATGTTTTTATGGGTGTATAGTTTGCTGACTATTTGTTCCCCCTCTAATTGACCATGAGAAGATGCTGCTGAACCTCCTTCTAGCACTTCTAAAGTCAACACCTACAGCGCTGCAAGGGAGGAAGTTACAAGATTTTTTTCCACTGTTGCCCTACTCCTGTAATTGTATCCCCAGCCTTCCCCAGTCAGTCCTCTGCCTCGAGGTACTGACACATCCCGAAATGCAGAGTCCACAGATATCCTCTGTGCTCCTCCCAATAGATTAGCTTTGTATATCAGATTGAGGAAGTGCATGCTGGCAGGATGCAAAATTTAAAACAGCAGTGGGCACTGATTAGTGCTTGGAAGAAGGAACTCTAAGGACAGTGAGGTTCGTTGCAGTTTGATGCTGTTATCAGTTAACACAGCACTGCTTCTGCAGCTGGAAGCTTTAACTCTGTGGGTCAGTAACATGCTTTTAGGGTTGTTTCAGCATTTAGTAACATGCTGTCTCCTCTGCTATCCATAGTTTGAGAAATTTGTTGTGCCTGTTCTCACTGGAATGAAGTTGTGTCTAATTCAGTGATAATTGAATTGGTAGCTAAGACCAGTTCTTCCCACTACATAAGAGAAAAAGATGGAAACCAGCCCAACCACACCTTTTTAATGATCCTTTGATTTATTTAAAACAAAATACAGAAAAGTGCATTGTTGCATTCATCATTAGCTTTGTGATTTATTTTCTTTAAAGATGCAAACGAAGAATTCCAAGATGCTGATGTGTTCCTACACGCAAGTCAAGATGGGTGAGTACTGTATAACTGTCGGTATGTTATGTGTGTTTGAAGATTCAGGTGCTCACTGTCGCCTTCGCATCTGTATGAAGGAATTTGGTTACAGGCTATATCAAGAAAATGTTTTCAGTTGTAGGGCATACTAGAACCAGGGGGAGTATAATTTAAAAACAGTCACTAAAATTTCCAAATGAGAAGCCAGAAGAAATTTCTTTACTCAGTGAGTGGTGCAAATGTGAACCTTGGACTGGCTGAGATGAAAAGCAGGGAAATGTCTAAGGGGAATCTGGGTAATGGAGACAGGAATAGAAGGATATTTGTTGCGATTTGATGAAGAGGGGTGAGAAGAAATGGAATACTAATATTGGCATTGACTAGTGGGGCCAAGTGGCCAGTTGTATTATATATACTTTTAATCAACCTGTTCAGACAGATAATTACACAACTCTGGAGCAAGTAGGGCTTGAACCCAGATCTCATGGGCAAGCAGTAAGGACACCACCACTGTATCACAAGAATCCTTCAGGTTGTATTGTAGAGTTTAGCAAATTCTCTATTTGGGGTGATTAATCTATTGTTTCTGGTCTCTGTGGATGTGCCTTGTAGTTTCTATTTGGAATCTTTCCCAACTGATTTTACCAGATTGAGGGAAGCTAAAATAAAAGCTATAATATTTCTGATTATTGAACTTGTAGGTTTTAATTTGTGCTTTTTATTTTGATAAACTGACGTGTTCTTTATTTTCTTTAGCTTGATAACAGGTTCTGAGTTGGCACAAAGAAAAAAGATTGAAACTGATTCTCAGGTTTCTGAGAGAAAAACAAGGAGAATTTCCCCTGACCTTTCACCTCCCAGGAGGGGTCGCCATGATTCTCCTGATCTTTCACCTCCCAGGAGGGGTCGCCATGATTCTCCTGATCTTTCACCTCCCAGGAGGGGTCGCCACGATTCTCCTGATCCTTCACCTCCCAGGAGGGGTCGCCACGATTCTCCTGACCTTTCACCTCCCAGGAGGGGTCGCCACGATTCTCCTGATCCTTCACCTCCCAGGAGGGGTCGCCACGATTCTCCTGACCTTTCACCTCCCAGGAGGGGTCGCCACGATTCTCCTGATCTTTCACCTCCTAGGAGAGGTCGCCATGATTCTCCTGACCTTTCACCTCCCAGGAGGGGTCGCCATGATTCTCCTGATCTTTCACCTCCCAGGAGGGGTCGCCACGGTTCTCTTGACCTTTCACCTCCCAGAAAACTTTCTAAAAACACAGAGAAATGTATCAAATCTACAGACTTGCCTCCTAGAAGAACTCGTAGTAGTTCCCCTGACTTATCACCAGCTCGTTGTAAACGCCATGACTCCTCAGATTCCTCGTCAGCTGGGAATGCTGCACACTCTTCTGACTCTGACTTGTCTCCTCCTCGGAAAAGACAAAGTAGTTCCTTAGATTCGCAAACAGCTGCAGGAAGGAGGGGAGCTAACGCACAAGGTATCTGAGTATTAGCAAGTCCCTGGTGAGGCTTTCTGACTTGGCAATAATTGTTTGGAAAGTTTGGGGTGCTGCATCATTGATTTTTACTGAGGGAGGTTATTCAGTCTGTTGTATCTATGAGGACTCTTTGCGAGGGCTATCCTATTAGTTTCACAATCTTGACAGTTTTGTAAAACATCCAAAATTGGAGTAGGAATAGACATTTCAACATCTTGACCCTACTCAGATCACATTTGTTGTTAAAAATTATGTAAATGTTCTATAGAAATGAAATTGGAAATGAAATACTTTGTGTTGATGATGCGGGGTGCTGTTAATCTGCTTGCTACTTTAGCAGCATTTCTAAGTAAAGGACTTAAAACATTTATTCTTTGGCAAATTTTCCTGCCCAGGTTTGTCCCCCAGCAAACAAAAGAATAGGAGAACCACTAGGTCTCCAAGGAGATGGCAGCACCCTGATTCTGACCTTTCACCTCCACGAAAGAGGGGTCAGCGTTCTTCTGACTCTGACTTGTCACCACCACGGAGGAAGAGGCCAGGGGTAGCTGATACGGAATATACGCTCTGCTCAGACGGCTCTGAGCTGTCACCTGCTCGGCACGGCCTGCCTTCCAGTAAGCTGGCTTCCTCGAGGAGACAAGGGGCCAGTTGGGACATGAGTCCAAGCAGAAAGGTAAGTGGTTGGGAGCAGCGAGCAACTTGTCAACTGATAAGCGGTTCGAGTCATGCAGCATGGAAACAAACCTTTCAGTCCAACCAGTCCATGCTGACCATGTTTCCAAACTAAATTACTCCCACCCATCCGTGTTTGGCCCATATTCCTCCAATCCTTTTGAGTTTAAATGTTACTATCCCTGCACCCACTTTCTCTGGCAGTTCATTCTAAACACGAGCCACTCTTTTTCTAAATAAAAATGTTTCCCTCATGTCCTTTATAAATTCTTCACTCACTTAAAAATATGCCCCCTAGATTTGAACCCCACCCTAGGGAAAAGACCTTTGTCATTCATTATATCCGTGCCCCTCATGATTTTATAAACTTCTAAGGTCACTCTCTGAAGAGTTGAGGTTTCACAGGAAATTATGAGGAAAACCGCTGTAAACAGAAACTGCAAATGTGGTCTCAGTTAGCATAGACCTTCGCATTCTCAACATGTTTTCTACGAAGTATCTTTGGGTGTTTTATCAAACTGATGGGATTTGGAGGCAAGTTCCTGTGGAATAGATAGATTTGATCCTCAAAACCAAGTAAACTGTTGTCCTCAATAGATCAGTGCTGATGCCATCAGTGTATTTTACTGAGGCAGAGGTTTATTTATCAACAAAAGGACTGTGTTCATAAATATTTGTCTAGTTGCTTTAGTTTTCTTCCTTACTTTGTCAGAACTATTCTTCATATGACTGGTTCTCTTCCCTTAACCTAGGGACTCTCCATTGCCATGTACCTGTTTCTAATTTAAATTTAATTGAATGAGATTTACGAGTCCATCTTAAGTACAAAGATACCTAGGTACTGAATCTTAGTTACAAGCAGAAAATAAGGAATTTGAATGATGGTCACTAGATTCAGGGATGAAACATTTTAAAATGTATTTATGCTACACTTCGCCTTGATCCCTCGGTGACAACGCATCCTCAAGGCTGTGACAAAGCAGTCAAAATTGTTGTTGTTGCGAGGTTTGTGAATTGTTGTATTTGTCGTTTGCTTTTTTGTAATGTTTAAATGTTGTGTGGTTGACAATTTAGATAGAATGCTATTGGTTCGTTGTTGGATTCTCCCTCAGTCTGGAAGCTAAGCTCTGCTATTGTCAATAACTGGGGATTAAACGGGATTACTGCATTAAACCTTATAGGCCCAGTTCATTTCTCCACGCTCCCAGTCCTTAGTTTATCCATCCTGAAGACTGTTCATGACAGTTAAAGCTGCCTTTTGGAAGATTAAACACATCTGTTTAGGAAAGAGAAGGGTGACCTGACCGCAATTATCAAAATGGTTGCTAAGGGAGACTGAGTGATGAGGTTCGACTTGTGTACAAGGCCAAAGCCACGGGCCGTAAATAAGTCAGTCACTAATATATCCAATAATGTATTTAGTAGAAAATCTTTACCCTGAGACTGATGAGAATATGGAACCCGCTCCCATCTGAGCTGAATTGTTTCAGTCCTTGTAAGGAGAAGCTACATAAATATAAAGGTATGTTGTTGGACTGACTGTTAAAAGCAGTGCAGTATAGCTGAATAAACACCAGCAAGGATCTGCCAAGCCAAGTGGTTGATTTTGGTACAGGAAATTCGGTATATTTTTGCAAAGTGGACTTAAAATGTTTATAAGGGTTTCAGATCAAATCAAAGATGCTTTATGATGCCGAGTTACCCTCCTAAATTATTTGAGTTTCTTTTTATGTCCATTACTCTCAAACAACATACTTCTAGTGACTGTAGGACGAGAAGAAATAGGGCCGGTAAAGGCCATTTTGCCCTGCAAGATTGCCCCACCATTCTGTAAGATGAAGATTGATCCAACTTTCTTCACGTCTACCCTCCTGCCCTTCACTCATGACCTTTGATTCCTCAACTGATCAAGAATCTTAAATATACATAAGAAATCTGCCCCCGCAGCTCTCTGTGATAAGGAGTTCCACAGGCATTTCACTCTCAGAAGAAATTTCACATCACCTTAGTTTTAAATTAGTATCCCTTTATTCTGAAACTATGACTTCTTGTCCTAGACTCTTCACCGAAGTGAAATATCTTTTCTGCATTTACTCTGTCAAGCCCCTTAATCAAATATTTTCAATGAAATCATCTCTCATTCTTCTGAAGTCCAATGAGTAGGGTCCAACCTGTTAAATCTTTGCTCATAAGACAGTGCCTCTGTCCTGGGGGTCATCCCAGTGAACCTTCTCTGAATTACCTCCAGTGAAATACGATCTTCCCTTAAATAGGGGGACCAAACCTCTCGCAGTACTCTACATGTGATCTCGCCAGCACCTAGTACAGTTTCAGTAAGTCTTCCCTACCATTATATTCTAAACCTCTTGAAATAAGAGCCAACATTCCATGAGCTGCCTTGATTACCTGCTGCACCTGTATGCTAGTTGTCTCCCCAATTCACCTTGTGTTGCAGCTTTCTCCAGTTTTCTTCCATTTTCTTCTGTCCTTACTTCCAAAATGAGCAACTTCACATTTTCCCACATTATACTCCACTTGCCAACTTCTTGCCCATTCACTTAATCTATCAATAACTCTCTGGGAACGCCTTGTATCCATCTCACAACTTGGCTTTCCACATATTTTTGTGTCATTTGCAAATTAAGATCAGGGAGTTGATGGAGCATGGAGGTGCTGGCATTGAATCAGTGGCTCATTGTTAAGACACGACGGTCTTGGTCTTGTGTTTTCATAAATAAACCCAAAAACAGATTTGTGAAATTTTAATGGACTGACAATTTTTAAAAATGTGTTTCAGTCACAAGGGAATGAGATGCTTTCGGGGGGTCAGACTGGTCTGATATCAACAGAGATTCTGAGGAAAGAGAAAGAACACCGGAGGCAAAGGGAGCGAGCAGCGGATTGTTTCGCAGGTATTGACTGAGCTCAAGGCCATCCCCACAGGCACACGGTTACACCCTCCTGTGTTCTTCTTTCCCCTGATGATTCTTCCTGTCTGGACCTCCCTATCTCTGCATGTCCCCCTCCCCCAGCATTCAACACCTACCTCATCCTCTTGGATTCTTACTTTGTATGTTTTGAAGTTGAGTAGTATCTGCTGGATATTCAGCCTTGGAAGTAATCATCCTGCGTGTTAACAAAGAGCCTGATTGACATAATTAAGACTAACAATAGCTCCAGTATAGAATCATACTGTACAGAAGAGACCCTTCAACCCGTCGGGTTTGTACTGCCAAAGATGCACTAACTCTGCAGTCACGCGAGCGTAAGTGTGATGACATTTTAAATGCTTGTCTGTGTATTTTTTTTATAAAGGTTGGGAGATTGCATGCTTCATCTATCCACTCAGCCAGTGTATTCCACACCCCCACTGTGAGAACCTTTGCTCAAGTTCCCTTGAAACCTCCTGCCTTTCCCCTTAAAATTATGCTGCCTTGTTATTGACCCTTCAACTAAGGGGCACAGCTGCTTTCTGGCCACCCTGCCTGTGCCCCTCCTAATCTTCAATCAGTTCCCTCTCAAACTTCTTGCTCGAAAGAAGAAAAACCTCAGTCTATCCAGCATCTCTTTGTAGCCAAGCTGCTTCATCCCAGGCAACTTCTGGTGAACCTCCTTTACACCCCGTCTAATGCAATCACATCCCGTACTACAGTGACCAGAACGGCATGCAGTATTTCAAAGTTGGCCAAACCAGATTTTGTACAGCTCCATTATAACCTCCATGCTTCTATAATCTGTGCCCTGATTGATAATGACAGTGTCTTAAACACCTTCTTAAGTACCCTATTGACCTGTCCTGTTGCCTTCAGGGACCTGTGGACAGGCACCCCGAAATCAGTTTGTTCTTCTGACCTTTCCAGCTCTTCTGTTCAATAATTGTCCTTCCCTGACAGCACAGGCTGGGTGAGACTGCCTGATATCACCTAGGAATTTTGCCTAACCCACTAACACTGTTGGTTAGGCAAATCTTGCATAGAGGTGTAAGCAGTGTTTAGAAGTTTACTGAAACATTAAATAACAATTGTGAGAACAATTAAAGACATCAGAAGGACACGGCCAGGTTTGTGGAATGGCCAGAGAAGAAGCAGTTGCAATTTAAAGTTGCAAAAGTGTAAGAGGGAGAACAGGAATGTGTGCGTGGAAGAAATAAGCTGAAGGATTGGAAAGACAAAGAACTTTACTGGTTTAAATCAGTAATGTTTTAGAAAGTGTGAATGCAGCTTGAAGTCTTGCAAAAAGCCAATGCAATGTGTACCTTATATTCAAGAAGATTGAGGTAATAAAAAATCTTGTCCGAGCCATGAATAGGACACAGTTAATTTGCAGCCCTGAAGACTGTTCTCACAGGAGCAGAGGAATGAGGAGATTTAACGATGGGTATGAAGCTGAAGAGGGTTGCATTAGTAAATTAAGTTTCTCCTCAGGTGGGGGATATCAGTAGTGAGGGGTGATTTGTGTAAAACCATGACAAAGGTGAAGGGCTGACTGTGAGTTTAATAAGGTATATGGGATCCTGAGCTTTAGAAATAGAGGGGCAATTAAATACAAAAACCAAGGGGCTTATGTCTTAGTACCTTCTTAATGCATTACTTTCACCTCACCTGAATATTATGTGAAGTTATGGCGCAGCATTTTGACAAGACTTTGACTAGTGGAGGAAGGATACACCAGAATAGTTTGGGGAGTGAAGCATGTGGCTAGATTGGTGAGGATGGAGCTGTTCTCTATGGGGAACATAGGAGAAGAGGAAATTTAAATAGAGATATTCCAAATCATCAGGGTTCTGTCAGAGAAGGCAGAGATAACCAGTTCCCATTGGTGAATGTGAACCACGATACAGCAATGAAAGTTAATTGATAAAAGCACCAAAGGGGAAAAGCTTTTTAATGCAACCAGTAGTTAGGCCCAGGAATGTACTGACTGAACTTCAATGGAGGTAGATCACATCCTGACTTTCAAGAGAGAATTGGATAATTTTCTGAAAACAAAGAATGTCCACCATTTTAAGGAAAGGGTTGGGATGGGATTATCCGAGTGGCTGGACAAGGTTTTGATAGGCCAAATGGCCACCACCTATTCTGTATCCATTTTATGCTTTTAAAAAGGAATGGAAAGGATGTTGGAAGACATTTATATACACAGGAGTGTTCAATATTTCACAGAATGAGGCAGGGTCTTTTATGAGAAAATTGGAGGTGTCATTTTAGCTAAGTGAAATCAAATACCTGTTCAGGAGTAATGTGAATAATGGGAGCTCTGAAAGTTGTTTTACACAAGGGTTGCAGGAAAAGACCTGAAATTTTCATAGGCAAGTTAAACTTGGTGGTAATGAAGTAAGTGTGTATTTGCTGGAAGTTGGCCAGTCCCGTTTACTCGTTGTGACTTTACGTTGTTGCTTCACACTAGCTGCTGTGGGAAAATGTGATTGTGTGTTGATAATGCCCCTAAAAAGGGGAGCGATGGACAGCTGCCACCCCTGTTACCCCAGAACAACCTGGGCTATATTTTCCCTACGCCCATTGAACCGTTTCACTGCTGCTGTCTGCTCCATCCCATGACAGTAACTAACAATGTGAAATCCCTCCGAATGAGGGTTTTGGATATTTGCCAAGGCCACTGTCTGATGATGCTGAAATCTTTTCTTCTTCTGCTTTGAAGATGACTCTAGGCATGCTACTACTGTCTTCCGAGACAAATCAGGAAAAAAGAGGGACTTAGACCAGGAGAGAATTCTGCATAAAAAGAAGGAAGAGGAGAAAGCAGCAAAGCAAGAAAAATACGCCCAGTGGGGCAAAGGGTGAGAGTAAGAGAGCACGTAATCTGAGCTGTGGGCAACTCTGGGAAAATTGAACTGTGATCGAGTTTTCCTGTTACAGACTGAACACCACTGGTCCAATCAGAGAAGTGCCTTATCAAACGCCTTACTAAAATCCATATACACCACATCTACCGCTTTACCCTCGTCCACTTCCTTAGTCGTCACCTCAAAGAATTCAATAAGGTTTGTGAGGCACGACCTGCCCTTCACAAAACCATGCTGACTATCCTTGATCACATTATTCCTATCCAGATGTTCATAAATCCTATCCCTTACAATTCTCTCTAAGACTTTGCCCACAACAGAAGTGAGACTCATCGGCCTATAGTTACTAGAGTTATCCCTACTCTCCTTCTTGAACAAGGGAACCACATTTGCTATCCTCCAGTCTTCTGGCACTATTCCTGTAGACAAAGAGGACGTAAAAATCAAGGCCAATGGCTCTGCAATCTCCTCCCTTGCTTCCCAGAGAATCCTAGGATAAATGCCATCAGGCCCAGGGGACTTATCTATTTTCACCCTTTCCAGAATTTCCAACACCTCTTCCCTACATACCTCAAAGCCATCCATTCTAATTAATTGTGACTCAATATTCACAATGTTGGGTTTCTTCTTGGATCCTATCTCTTCCCAATTCATTCACACCCCAACCCCTTCCAAACCATTTCATTTTGCTGTTTATCCACCTCAGCCAAAGAGCAATGCCCTGATCTTTCCCCTAAATCTGGCACTATATCACCCCCCACCTTGCGCTCTCTGTCCCCCTCACCACCCTCGCTGTCTTTGACCCCTCCCCACCCTCGCTCGTTCTGTCCCCCTCCCCCACCTCGCTGTCTCTGTCCCCCTCCCCACCTCGTGCTCTCTGTCCCCTCCCCCCTCACTCTCTGATCTCTGTTCCAGAGTGGCTCAGGAAGAGCAGCAGAGAAAGAATGTCCAGGATGCTCTTCACGAGATGCAGAAACCGCTTGCTCGGCACATCGATGATGAGGACCTGGATCGCTTCCTCCGTGAGAAACTGCGAGATGGAGACCCAATGGCTGGCCTACTCGGGAAGAAGAAGGAGAAAGAAGCCAAAAATAAAAATGGTGCGTCGGTGTTTTGGTTATTCACACATGGGATGAGGGTATCTCTGGCCAGGCCAGCATTTATTGCCCATCCTTAGTTGCCCAGGGGGCAGTTAAGAGTCAACCACATTGCTGTGGATCTGGAGTCACGTGTGTGGGCTAGACTGGGTAAGGATGACACTTTCCTTCCTCAAGGACATTGGAAAAACCCATCTGGTTCACTAACAATCATCAATGGATTCACGGTCATCATTAGATTCTTAATTCCAGATTTTACTGAGTTCAAATTACACCATCTGCCGTGATGGAATTCGAACCCCAGATCCCCAACACATTACTTGGGTCTCTGAATTAACAGAGTCTAGATTAGAGTGGTGCTGGATAAGCACAGCAGGTCAGGCAGCATCAGAGGAGTAGGAAAATCGACGTTTCGGGCAAAAGGTCTTTTCCAGCACTACTCTAATAAAGACTCTGGTTTCCAGCGTCTACGGTCCTCACGTTTGCCTCTCTGGATTTACAGCGATAATACTGCTAGGCCATTGCCTTCCCCTGACCACTGTATCGTGACCCTGCAACCGCTCCAAACAGATTTAGTCTCCAATCTGCCTATCGCTAGGATGGTGTCGACAGGTAAACACATTGCCAACATGGCTGCCACATTGTACTGTCTCAGGATGTGGTGTAATCAATGGGTGTGGAGGTGGGCTTTTGGACATGGTATTGTCCAAGCATGTGGGATGGGGTGGATTTGGGCATGGTGCAGTCTGACAGTGCAGGGAGGGCTGGGGGTTTTAGACATGATACTGTCCAAGGGCCTAGGGTTGGCGTGAGGGATAGTTTAGACATGATGCAGTCTGTAGATATGGAGAAGACTGGAGGTGTTAGACATGGTACTGTCCAAGGGTGGTGGGGGGCTGGATTTTAGGTATGGTACTTTACTGAGTACAGGGCTGGGACAGTTTCTTGTTAAATGAGTCTAATTACTTTACAGCGAGACCAGTGTATAGTGGCCCTGCGCCCCCTCCAAACAGGTTTAATCTCCAACCTGGATATCGCTGGGATGGTGTCGACAGGTAACAGTACAACTTTTAACTTTTAAAAGTGCAGTAAAATGTAGGATGGAGTATTGTGTCATTCCAAATTAAACAAATTGTTGTGGTCAGTCTTTCTGAACAGGTCCAGCAGGAATTGCTCCAGAAATGTCTGATGGGCTGAAGGATCAGAATGTAGCTGGAAGTTACTGAATTAGAAGGGTAATGATAAAAATGGTAAAGATCTCCTGAAACAGCAAGGGATCAGGCACGGAGGAGGTCAATAGAGTCGAGGTTTTGATTTAGCCTTCCACAGGACGTGCCTGTCATGGTAATGTTCACTGTAAGCTGCATGGCCCTGTCCGTGCTCAGTGATTGACAGAGCGTACCCTGACGTCCGGTTCCTGATGCTGCTGCAGTGTGCAGACCTCAGAATGCAACACAATGACAGGAAATGTCAGGAGGATGGAGGTTGCTTGCAAGGTCAGCATTCATTGCTAACGCCTTACTGCCCTTGAATTGAACGGCAGTAAATAGTTAACTACCTTCCTTGGGAAGGGGTTGCATGTAGACTGAAAATGTGTTGCTGGAAAAGCGCAGCAGGTCAGGCAGCATCCAAGGAACAGGAAATTCGACGTTTCGGGCATAAGCCCTTCATCAGGGCTTATGCCTGAAACGTCGAATTTCCTGTTCCTTGGATGCTGCCTGACCTGCTGCGCTTTTCCAGCAACACATTTTCAGCTCTGATTCCAGCATCTGCAGACCTCACGTTTTCCTTGCATGTAGACTGACAATTTCTTCTCGAGGATGTTAGTGACCCAGATAGGTTTTTATGGTCATCATCAGTAGTTATCATGGTTACCATTTTTCCATTCCACTAATTCAATTCATTTAAACTTGATTCCACCCTCATTTGTGGTACACCGATTGGATCACCCATGGAAGTTGAGAACAATGGAAAGCAGAATGTGAGAGAGAATGGGTCCGTGTTTTCGGAATGTGTCCATAAACTGTGAAGCAGGCAGTTCCTCTGCAGCACCTAGCCCCAGGGACTGCTCTGGCTTGTATAAGACCACAATATTGCAGATGTCTGCCTTGTGACATGTTCGTCGAGGTGACCTCTGAGCTCAAATTCAATCTCCGTTTTGAAGGGGGTTATCAGCAGCTGCAGCTGGGTAGTGTTGAACCTGTGACTAAGACCTTTCATTTCAATGTACTGCCAAAAATGTGAGAGTTGAGGAGTAGTTATTCATCTGATCCTGCCTGCAGGTTACACTTTAAGCTTGGTTTAAACACACTAACTGTTCATTCAGCAGCCTAGTTAACCATGGCATGAGCTTGTTTTAATCTTGATCTAGACATAGCTTCAATTGGAAACGTATGTGAAATCACTGAGTTGTCACTGATGCGTAGTCTTAGCCAGCTTAACAGCCCATTATAGTGACCTAGAGGGTGTAGGAATGACTCTATCTGAAACATTGGCAGGTGGCAGGACAGCAGTTGATAATGTTTATCAGAAGCTAAAATCTCCAGCTCGTCTCATTTCAGTTTGTAATGAGCTTACAACAAGAAATGTCTCTAGTTCAGCATGATTTATAATTTCAGTTGTTTCCTGATTTTGTAATGTGTAATTTAATTAACAGCCTAATTGTGTGCAGTGGCCTTTATCAAACAATAACCAAAGTGTGATCACGTTCCGTATGCTTAACGAGGAGAATTGTGAAGCAACTACTGATTCAGATGTAGGGAAAATTGCTGTCAGTGTAATAATCACACAGCTTGTCCCCAATCAACCAAGCAAATCTGTTTATGGGTTTTTAATAAAAGACCAGTTGGAAGAGTTCAAAATACAGTTTGAATCAATTGAAATAAATCTATATCCCTCAAGGGCAAGGGCACTACCTACCAAAGAGAAAGCCAAAACCAAAAAAAAATACGCAAGGTAGATTTTAGAAAATAGAACAAATTTAAAGAGCAGCAGTGGTTGACAAAACAGGTGCCAAAAGATATAAAAAGTGATCCAGGGTATGAAAAGTAACACAAAAAACCTTTACTGTTGGTAAGGAGTACTGTGGATCCTTGAAAATGATCATGCTGATTGAGTTCAGTTGAAAGACAATCCTGGAAGCTATGAATATTCTCTCACACGGCCCAGGTCTCTCTAGGCAAGAGGAACTTGTCCAGACTTTGCATCTAGATAACCTAACTGTAAAAATGATATATATAAACTGGAATTGCTGGAGAAACTCAGTGGGTCTGGCAGTGTCTATGGAGAGAAAACAGTTAGTGTTTCAGGTCCAATGACCCTTCAGAACTGGACCCAAAATATTCTCTGCTTCTCTCACCATAGATGCTGCCAGACCTGCTGACTTTCTGCAGCAATTTGTTTTTTTTCAAATTTACAACATCTGCAGTCCTCTATTTTAGTGTGAAAAATTATATTTAGTCATGTGTTATAATGTATCTGATCATACTACACCCATAAAAGAACTTTGTTTTAAACTTTCAGATCGAATGGCTTTGAACAGAAACGTTATGCGAGATTGGCAGATAAGAAGGCTGTGCAGGAGATTGCATACAAATGGAGTGTGGAGGATATGTAAACTGCTGATCGAGATTCGGGGTCATGCACACTCCTTCAGACTGAGATCCTGAGACTCTCTGCAGAATGAGATGTACAAAACCTTCACTGAAACTCTGGGGTCTGAATATCTGGGAACAATTATGATGAAAATCTTTTTACTCTTGTTAACATTCTGTTGTTTTTGAATACAAAGTTTGTACTGTATGGGTAAAGTCTGTTCTGAGATTGGTCATTTTGATCATTTATCATTCAGACAGTGAATACCTGTGGTTCTAATTGAGTAGGCAATTCATGTCAGATGCTCTCTCTCTCTTCTCCTTCCCCTGTCACCAATATTCTATTCGATACTCTGCTGCCATTATTTCCAAATCTGAATTTATTTTGGAATTTATTTGAATTTAAGTTTTTAATATTTTGTGGCTGAAAATCTGAATGTTTTAACATTCTCTAGTCATTCTCTTGAATGCTGAGATCAATTTTGTTCCTTTTTTAATAAGTGGAAGCAAATCAGTAAAATGTTTTTTGGAAGTATGTTTGAAAACAAGGACATTAGACTGTTTGCCATGTTTCGATATAACTTGATGACTTGTACTGTCAGTGAGGGCACTTGATTCTACTTCCAGAACATGCTCCCCGCTTCCTCTTAGCTGCTGTTTGAAAATCCACCATTGTCTTTGTTATCTCAAGACTCGACTATACCAACAGCTCACTTAAACTTAATATTAACCAAAGGTCTGCTGCCTGTGTCCTAACTAAGCAGGTTCTATTTACTGCCCTGTGTTGGTACCCAGTTGAAAGCCTTATGCCTGTTTCTATATCCATTTGTTGCCTCACTTCTGTGTTATTGTAACGTCCTCCAGTAACTCTGAAAGATCCCAACTTCTCAGAATGATCCCTTAGTCATTGTCAGTTTTTATTACTCCTCATTTGTGGCTACATCATCAACTCTCTGGGCTTTACGCTCTGAAGTTCCCTTTGTAAACCTTTCTTTTTCTGCACTACAGATTTTTCTCAAAACAATCTTTATTGACCCCAGTGCTAAGTGTAGCCATTACATTTCCTGGTCTATATTGATGTTCCAGTCTGAGTTGTTTCAGCGCATAGTTTAAAAATTTGCAGATGACACAACTTGGAAATATTTTGAACTTTGAGGGACAGTTATAGATTTCAAACCGGCATCGGCAGTATGGTGGGATGGGTAGAAATGTGGCAGATCAATCACTTAATTCTTCTCCAATTAAGTTTTATTTTGAAGAGGCTTTATCAAACAAAGGGTACAATTCTCATTGAGGATTGTGTGAATTCAGGGACCACATGCAGACATGGTTTAAAGTGGCAGGATAGGTTGAGAACTTGATGCAGAAGGTGCTTTGGGGCCCTACCTTTATAAAGATAAGCAGAGAGTACAGAACCAAAGAAGTTATATTGAATGTTTATAAAACACTGGGTCAATGTCAGTTAGTAATTTGCATCCAGTTCTGCAGACCACACTTCCGGAAGGATTAGAATGTTGGACAGGGTGTAGAGAAGATTAATGTGAGTAGTTCCAGGGTTGACATTTGTTATGTTGATAGTTTGGAGAAGCTGCTACTGTTTGAGAGATTTGACAGAAGCGCTCAAAATTGAGGGTTCTAAACAAGGGGAAACTTTCCTTTGGTGGTAGGGTTGAAAGTAAGAGACCAATGAGTTACGGTGATTGGCAGCATGAGGAAAACCCCCTCTTCACAGTGAAGGCAATAGCGTCAGGGCTGGCTCTTTCAGGTGAGTGTGATGTTTATCTGAAGAGCCACAGGAAGAGGACGGAGACTGGGGAAAGGGATGAATTGTAGCTACAGAGAGCTGATGCTGAGTATGACGCCACATAAAACTGATCTCTTCTGTCTGCCCTTGGTCCATATCCCTCCATTCTTTACATAGTCATGTGTTTGTCGTAAAGTCCCTTAAATGCGTTTATCGTATCGGCTTCCACCACCACCCTAGCAGCGCATTGCTGAATCCTACCACTCTGTGTAAAAAGACTTGCCCCTCACATCTGCTACTTCTCTGCTCATATCTGCAGCTGATCTATATCCCGCTGCATTCTTTGACAACCTTCTACACTATCCACAACTCCACCGATGTTCGTATTGTCTGCAAACATACTAACCCACCCAGCTATATTTTCATCCAAGTAATTTAAGTAAATCTCAAACAGCAGAGGTCCCAGTAATGATCCCTGCAGAATGCCACTAGTCACAGACCTCCAGTCAGAAAAACTCCCTTCCATCTCTACCCTCTGACTTCTTTGGGCAAGCTAATTCTGATTCCAAGTGACCAAATTACTGTGGGTTCTATGCATCTTAATCTTGTGGATGAGGATAGTCCTGATGGGCTAATGTCGTCTTGTTCAGTAACCACACTCTGACCATCTGTCGAGGAGAAAGTGAGGTCTGCAGATGCTGGAGATCAGAGCTGAAAATGTGTTGCTGAAAAAGCGCAGCAGGCCAGGCAGCATCCAGGGAACAGGAGAATTCCTGAAGAAGGGCTTATGCCCGAAACGTCGAATCTCCTGTTCCCTGGATGCTGCCTGACCTGCTGCGCTTTTTCAGCAACACATTTTCGGCTCTGATCATCTGTCCCAATATATCCATTTGTGATTCAGTTTTGGATTTTGTTTGATAGCGCTTAGACACTTGGCTATGGCAAAGGTAATCTATCAGTGTCGCAATTTGAGAGTAAAAAATGAGGTCTGCAGATGCTGGAGATCACAGCTGCAAATGTGTTGCTGGTCAAAGCACAGCAGGCCAGGCAGCATCTCAGGAATAGAGAATTCGACGTTTCGAGCATAAGCCCTTCATCAGGAATGAGAGAGAGTAGCCAAGCAGGCTAAGATAAAAGGTAGGGAGGAGGGACTAGGGGGAGGGGCGATGGAGGTGGGATAGGTGGAAGGAGGTCAAGGTGAGGGTGATAGGCCGGAGTGGGGTGGGGGCGGAGAGGTCAGGAAGAGGATTGCAGGTTAGGAGGGCGGTGCTGAGTTGAGGGAACTGACTGAGACAAGGTGGGGGGAGGGGAAATGAGGAAACTGGAGAAATCTGAATTCATACCTTGTGGTTGGAGGGTTCCCAGGTGGAAGATGAGGCGCTCCTCCTCCAGCCGTCGTGTTGTTATGTTCTGCCGGTGGAGGAGTCCAAGGACCTGCATGTCCTCGGTGGAGTGGGAGGGAGAGTTAAAGTGTTGAGCCACGGGGTGATTGGGTTGGTTGGTTCGGGCGGCCCGGAGGTGTTCTCTGAAGCGTTCCGCAAGTAAGCGGCCTGTCTCCCCAATATAGAGGAGGCCACATCGGGTGCAGCGGATGCAATAGATGATGTGTGTAGAGGTACAGGTGAACTTGTGGCGGATATGGAAGGATCCCTTGGGGCCTTGGAGGGAAGTGAGTGTGGAGGTGTGGGCGCAAGTTTTACATTTCCTGCGGTTGCAGGGGAAGGTGCCGGGGGTGGAGGTTGGGTTGGTGGGGGGTGTGACTCCCACAGCTACCTGGACTACACCTCCTCCCACCCTGCCCCCTGTAAAAACTCCATCCCATATTCCCAGTTCCTTTGTCTCCGCCGCATCTGCTCCCAGGAGGACCAGTTCCAATACCGTACAGCCCAGATGGCCTCCTTCTTCAAGGACCGCAGATTCTCCCCAGACGTGATCAACGATGCCCTCCACCGCATCTCCTCCACTTCCCGCTCCTCTGCCCTTGAGCCCCGCTCCTCCAACCGCCACCAAGACAGAACCCCACTGGTTCTCACCTACCACCCCACCAACCTCCGTATACAACGTATCATCCGCCGTCATTTCCGCCACCTCCAAACAGACCCCACCACCAGGGATATATTTCCCTCCTCTCCCCTATCAGCGTTCCGCAAAGACCATTCCCTTCGTGACCCCCACCAACCCAACCTCCACTCCCGGCACCTTCCCCTGCAACCGCAGGAAATGCAAAACTTGCGCCCACACCTCCTCCCTCACTTCCCTCCAAGGTCCCAAGGGATCCTTCCATATCCGCCAGAAGTTCACCTGCACCTCCACACACATCATCTATTGCATCCGCCGCACCCGATGTGGCCTCCTCTATATTGGGGAGATGGGCCGTTTACTTTCGGAACACTTCAGAGAACACCTCTGGGACGCCCGGACCAACCAACCCAACCACCCCGTGGCTCAACACTTTAACTCTCCCTCCCACTCCACCGAGGACATGCAGGGCCTTGGACTCCTCCATCGCCAGAACATAACAACACGACGGCTGGAGGAGGAGCGCCTCATCTTCCGCCTGGGAACCCTCCAACCACAAGGAATGAACTCAGATTTCTCCAGTTTCCTCATTTCCCCTCCCCCCACCTTGTCTCAGTCCCAACCCTCGAACTCAGCATCGCCCTCCTAACCTGCAATCTTCTTCCTGACCTCTCCGCCCCCACCCCACTCCAGCCTATCACCCTCACCTTGACCTCCTTCCACCTATCACATCTCCATCGCCCCTCCCCCAAGTCCCTCCTCCCTACCTTTTATCTTAGCCTGCCTGGCACACTTTCCTCATTCCTGATGAAGGGCTCTGGCCCAAAACGTCGAATTTCCTGTTCCTTGGATGCTGCCTAACCTGCTGTGCTTTAACCAG
Organism: Hemiscyllium ocellatum; assembly: GCF_020745735.1. Classification (NCBI taxonomy): domain Eukaryota; kingdom Metazoa; phylum Chordata; class Chondrichthyes; order Orectolobiformes; family Hemiscylliidae; genus Hemiscyllium; species Hemiscyllium ocellatum. Next base: position 56,036,606 of record NC_083429.1, read on the forward strand.
CAACACATTTTCAACACAAAGTTGGTAAGGCCTCTTCTGGATACTGTGTCCAATTCTGGTCACCCTGTTCTGGAAAGGCTATTATCAAACTAGAGAGGGCTCAGAAGGGATTTACTAGGATGGAGGGTTCAAGTCATAAAGAGGGGCTGGGACTTTTATCACTGGAACGTAGGAGGTTGAGGGGTGACCTTACAGAAATTTATAAATCATGAGGGGCAAAGTTAAGATGAGTGGCAGATGTCTTTTCCCTACGGTGGGGATTTCAAGATTCGGGCATGTTTTAAGGTGAGAGGAGAAAGCTTTTTAAAAGGCATGAGGGTAATTATATACACTCCTGTATGTGAAATGAACTGCCAAAGGAAGTGGGGAATGTGATACAGTTACGACGTTTAAAAGACATTTGGATAAATACATGAATTGGAAACGTTTGGAGGGCTATGAGTCAGGAGCAGGCAGGTGGGACTAGCTTAGTTGGGATTATGGTCGGTATGGACCATTTGAAGCAAAGTGGGGGGGTCTCTATGTTGGAGTAAAAAATGAGGTCTGCAGATGCTGGAGATCACAGCTGCAAATGTGTTGCTGGTCAAAGCACAGCAGGTTAGGCAGCATCTCAGGAATAGAGAATTCGACGTTTCGAGCATAAGCCCTTCATCAGGAATAAGAGAGAGAGAGCCAAGCCGGCTGAGATAAAAGGTAGGGAGGAGGGACTAGGGGGAGGGGCGATGGAGGTGGGATAGGTGGAAGGAGGTCAAGGTGAGGGTGATAGGCCGGAGTGGGGTGGGGGCGGAGAGGTCAGGAAGAGGATTGCAGGTTAGGAGGGCGGTGCTGAGTTGAGGGAACCGACTGAGACAAGGTGGGGGGAGGGGAAATGAGGAAACTGGAGAAATCTGAATTCATACCTTGTGGTTGGAGGGTTCCCAGGCGGAAGATGAGGCGCTCCTCCTCCAGCCGTCGTGTAGTTGTGTTCTGCCGGTGGAGGAGTCCAAGGACCTGCATGTCCTCGGTGGAGTGGGAGGGGGAGTTAAAGTGTTGAGCCACGGGGTGATTGGGTTGGTTGGTTCGGGCGGCCCAGAGGTGTTCTCTGAAGCGTTCCGCAAGTAAGCGGCCTGTCTCACCAATATAGAGGAGGCCACATCGGGTGCAGCGGATGCAATAGATGATGTGTGTGGAGGTACAGGTGAACTTGTGGCGGATATGGAAGGATCCCTTGGGGCCTTGGAGGGAAGTGAGTGTGGAGGTGTGGGCGCAAGTTTTACATTTCCTGCGGTTGCAGGGGAAGGTGCCGGGGGTGGAGGTTGGGTTGGTGGGGGGTGTGGATCTGACAAGGGAGTCACGAAGGGAGTGGTCCTTGCGGAACGCTGATAGGGGAGGGGAGGGAAATATATCCTTGGTGGTGGGGTCCGTTTGGAGGTGGCGGAAATGGCGGCGGATAATACGTTGTATGCGCAGGTTGGTGGGGTGGTAGGTGAGAACCAGTGGGGTTCTGTCTTGGTGGCGGTTGGAGGAGCGGGGCTCAAGGGCGGAGGAGCGGGAAGTGGAGGAGATGCGGTGGAGGGCATCGTCGATCACGTCTGGGGGGAATCTGCGGTCCTTGAAGAAGGAGGCCATCTGGGTTGTGCGGTGTTGGAATTGGTCCTCCTGGGAGCAGATGCGGCGGAGACGAAGGAATTGGGAATATGGGATGGCGTTTTTACAGGGGGCAGGGTGGGAGGAGGTGTAGTCCAGGTAGCTGTGGGAGTCAGTCGGTTTATAATAGATGTCTGTGTTGAGTCGGTCGCCCGAGATAGAAATGGAAAGGTCTAGGAAGGGGAGGGAGGAGTCTGAGACAGTCCAGGTGAATTTCAGGTCGGGATGGAAGGTGTTAGTAAAGTTGATGAACTGTTCAACCTCCTCGTGGGAGCACGAGGCAGCGCCGATACAGTCATCGATGTAGCGGAGGAAAAGGTGGGGGGTGGTGCCAGTGTAGTTGCGGAAGATGGACTGTTCCACATATCCTACGAAGAGGCAGGCATAGCTGGGGCCCATGCGGGTGCCCATGGCAACTCCTTTAGTTTGGAGGAAGTGGGAGGATTGAAAAGAGAAGTTATTCAGGGTGAGGACCAGTTCAGTCAGTCGAAGGAGGGTGTCAGTGGAAGGGTACTGGTTAGTGCGGCGGGAAAGGAAGAAGCGGAGGGCTTTGAGTCCTTCGTGATGGGGGATGGAGGTGTACAGGGACTGGATGTCCATAGTGAAAATAAGGCGTTGGGGACCGGGGAAGCGAAAATCCTGGAGGAGGTGGAGGGCGTGGGTGGTGTCCCGAACGTAGGTGGGGAGTTCTTGGACTAAAGGGGACAGGACCGTGTCGAGGTATTGGGAGATGAGTTCGGTGGGGCAGGAGCAGGCTGAGACAATGGGTCGGCCGGGGCAGGCAGGTTTGTGGATTTTGGGCAGGAGGTAGAAACGGGCGGTGCGGGGTTGTGGGACTATGAGGTTGGAGGCGGTGGATGGGAGATCCCCTGAGGTGATGAGGTCCTGGATGGTCTGGGAGATGATGGTTTGGTGGTGGGAGGTGGGGTCGTGGTCAAGGGGGCGATAAGAGGAGGCGTCCGCGAGCTGGCGTTTGGCTTCAGCGGTGTACAGGTCAGTGCGCCAAACTACCACCGCGCCTCCCTTGTCTGCGGGTTTGACCTCCTTCCACCTATCCCACCTCCATCGCCCCTCCCCCTAGTCCCTCCTCCCTACCTTTTATCTCAGCCGGCTTGGCTCTCTCTCTCTTATTCCTGATGAAGGGCTTATGCTCGAAACGTCGAATTCTCTATTCCTGGGTCTCTATGTTGTATGACTTCAATTATTCAAAGAAGACATCATTGTGCAAAGACAGGTGACAGAGATTGGATGGAGCATAAAGCAAAAACTTACTAAAAGATTAATGAGCGAAAATGTATAGAATGAGAAAAAAACTTGAAAAGTTTCTTCAGATATTTAAAGTAATGTCGGTCCCTAGAAAGTGAGTCTGAGGAATTGGTGGCAGATGAAATGAACAAATATTTTGTTGGTCTTCACTAGAGAGGATCCAAGCAACTGGAAACAGCTGTAAATCATTAATTGAAAATGAACAAGTAATTAAAAATTGGAAGGAGTGCTCAGTACAGGTGGGTTCACTGTTGAAGCTGCAGGCTGATAAGTCCCTGGGTCCAGATGGATCTTAAAAGAAATACTGGATGTGTTAGTTTTAATTTTCTAATACTTAGCAAAGTCAGGAAAAGTTCCTTTAGATTGAAAAACAACTAATATACAATATCCTTTATTGACATGTACAGGTACTGAAGTACAGGAGTACAGTGAAAAGGGAACAATGTCATCTCTTGTGGCACCATCTTAGATACAAATACGTAGGTACAGATCTTAGATACAAAACAGGAATAAAAAGAAAAGTAGTTGCATTACTTTGCAATGTTTAAAGAATAAGTTAGAAGACATAGTTAAAGGATTGATATTGCAGTCAGATTTTGTAAAAAAATTAAATAAACATTACATTGCAGCAGATCGGCCCAGGAGCTTCCACATGAGGTGTGACCGCCTGTGTCAGACCCGAGTCCAACAACTATCCCTGCTCTGCACGAAGCCCCACTCATTCTGCCTGCTGCCCTGGGACCTGTCGTCTTCTCTCTCTTGCTCGCGCGCTCTCTCCCTCCCTCCGGTGAGCTGTTTAATGTTCCACTACCCAGTGGATGTGGCAGGGTTTGAGTTACGGTCTGCAGGCGCTCCTCAGGGCAGTGTTGCATTCAGCTGCTTTGTTAATGACCTTTCCTCCATCAGAATTGAGGATGCTTGTTTATTGATTGCAGTAGTATTGTTCACAGTGCCTCTGCTGCTGCCTATGGGTGCAAAATGTGATATGTTGCCTCCAAGGTGCACTGGTCAGGGATGTCTCAGATTGGCTACAGAACATTCTGAAGGGTGAACAGCCAGCTGTCGCCCTGCATGTACGCACCAGTGATATAGGTTTTCAAAAAAGGGATGAGGTCCGACAAGAAGAATTTAGGGAATTCAGAGTCAAGTTTAAAAAGTAGGACCTCGGGTAGTAATCTCAGGATTGCGACCAGTGCCACGTGCTAGTCAGAGTAGGAATGAAATAATAGGCAGGATGAATGAGTGGCTTGAGAGTTGGCTCTGGAACTCAATCCATCTACCAATAAAACCTAACACACCATATACCTCGAGTAAACAGGGTTAAAGAAAACCCCAAAGTCTCTTATTTATATATCAGGAGCAAGAGGGTAACTAGAGAAAGGGTTGGCTCACTCAAGGACAAAGGAGGAAAGATCTGCATGGAGTCAGAGAAAATGGGTGGGATGCATTGGTATTCACCAAGGAGAGGAACATGATGGATGTTGAGGTGAGGGATAGATGTTTGAGTACTCTTGGTCAAGTCAGCATAAGGAGGGGGGAGAAGTATTGGGTATTCTAAAAGGTATTAAGGTGGATAAGTCCCCAGATCTGGATGGGATCTATCCCAGGTTACTGAGGGAAGCAGAGAGGAAATAGCTGGGGCCTTAACAGATATCTTTGCAGCATCTTTCAACACTGGGGGAGGTCCTAGAGGAATGGAGAATTGCTAATGTCTCCCCTTGTTTAAAAAGAGTAGCAGGGATAAGCCAGGTAATTATAGACCGGTGAGCCTGATGTCAGCTGCTGGAGAAGATACTGAGGGATAGGATTTATTCCCATTTGGAAGAAAATGGGCTTATCAGTGATAGGCAACATGGTTTTATACAAGAAAGATCATGTCTTAACAACTTGAAGTGACAAAGTTGATGAGGCAAGGGCTGTGGACGTCATATACATGGACTTCAGTAAGGCATTTGATAAGGTTCCCCATGGAGAAAGTGAAGTCACATGGGGTCTGGGGTGTACTAGATGGGTAGAGAACTGGCTGGACAACAGGAGACTGAGAGCAGTGGAAGGGATTTCTCAAAATGGAGAACTGTGACCAGTCTTGGTCCACAGGGATCTGTGTGGGGACCACTGTTGTTAGCGATATACATAAATGGTTTGGAGGAAGGTATAAGTGGTCTGATGAGCAAGTTTGCAGATGATACCAAGATTGCAGGTAGTGAAGGGGACTGTCAGAGAATGCAGCAGAATATAGACAGATTGGAGAGTTGAGCAGAGAAATGGCAGATGAGTTCAAATATGAGGTGATGCATTTTGGAAGATTGAATTCAAGAACGAACCATACAGCAAATGGAAAAGCCCTGGGGATAATTGATGTACAGAGAGATCTGGGTTTTGGTCAGTTGTACCCTGAAGGTGGCAATGTAGGTTAATGGAGTGGTCAGGAAGGCTTATAACATGCTTTCTTTCATCGGATGGGGTATTGAGTACAAGAATTGGCAGGACGTGTTACAATTACATAGGACTTCGGTTCGGTCACATTTAGAACACTGCGTAAAGTTCTGGTCACCACATTAGCAAAAGAATGTGGGTGCTTTGGAGAGGGTGCAGAGGAAGTTCACCAGGATGTTGCCTGGTATGGAGGGTGCTAGCTATGAAGAGAGGTTGAGTAGATTAGGATTATTTTCATTAGAAAGACAGGGGTTGGGGGGGAAACTGATTGAGGTCTACAAAATCATGAGACGTATAGACAGGGTGGATTGCAAGAAGCTTTTTCCCCATGGTGGGGGATTCAATTACTGGGGTCATGAGTTCAAGGGGAAAAGTTTAAGGGGGATATGCATGGAAAGTTCTTTATGCAGAGGGTGGGGGGTGCTTGGAATGCATTGCCAGTGGAGGTAATAGTGGTGGGCAAGATAGTGTCATTTAAGATATATTTAGGCAGATACATGAATGGGCTGGGAACAGAGTGATACAGATCCTTAGAAAATAGGTGAGAGATTTAGATAGAGGATCTGGATCAGCGCAGGCTTAGAGTGCTGAAGGGCCTGTTGCTGTGCTGTAATTTTCTTTGTTCTCTGTAATACTTCAAGACTTGGATGACCTTCAATATTGGGCTGATGTGTGGTGGTAATACTATGTCACAAGTGTCAGGGAAATATAATTTCTAGCAAGAGAGAATGTAACCCTGTTCTTTTGAATTTCAATGGCATAACTATTTCTGAAATTCCCCACCACTAAAACTCCAGGTCTAGTGTGGACTAGAAATCAAACTGAGCTGGCTGTACAAATGCTGGACCTCTCCTGTTGACTCAGGTAGGTTCTCAGCGGTGACTGAGCCCTGAATGCCTGCAGCTTTACAGGAGGAAATCATTCAACATCTCAAACCTTTTTTTTTGCCACTAAGATATAAATGATCTACCTGCCAGGCACAAACACTTTTATTGTATCTTTGGGAGACTGAGTCAAATCAACCTAAATTCTTGAGGGCTGAGTAAGCTAATTGATGCACAAGTTTCTTAAAGAATCTGTTTCGGAGCAACTTTGCCAATAACAACTGATGCACTTCAAAGGAGGATTTAGACAGGAACTAACTCTTACCCAGTGCTACAGCGGGCACACAGAGAGGGGAGCCAGAAGGTAAACGGAGACCAGTTTAATTAACATTTTTCTTTTCGCAGTCTGTTTTTTTTTCAACTAGGAGCGGGAACCTGGAAGTCGTCAACAGAGGCTTCTGGGAAGGTAAGAGGTTTGAGTGGAGAAGGATTCTGTGACTTTCACTTTGGTTATGGAGAGAGATAGGTGCGTGTAACAGGGCAGGTTTTACAATTAGGGGAAGGGTAAATACGATGCTGCAAGACAGGATCTGAGGAGCATAAATTGGGAGCATAGACTCTCTGGGAAGGATGTCATTGAAATGTGGAACTTTTTAAAGGATCAGATACGATGTGTCCTTGATATGTATGTACCTGTCAGGCAGGAAAGAGATGGTCGTGTGAGGGAACCTTGGTTGAAGAGGGAGGTTGAATGTCTAGCAAAGAGGAAGAAGGAGGCTTACATAAGGTTGAGGAAACAAGGTTCAGACATAGCGTTGGGGGAACACAGGATAGCCAGGAGAGAGCTGAAGAAAGGGAGAGCTAAGAGAGGGCATGAAAGATCTTTGGCGGGTAGGATCAAGGAAAACCCCAAGGCCTTTTATGTGTATGTGAGAAACATGAGAATGACGAGATCGAGGGTAGGTCCGATCAAGGACAGTAGTGGGAAACTGTGTATTGAGGCGGAAGAGATAGGAGAGGTCTTGAGTGAGTACTTTTCTTCAGTATTTACAAATGAGAGGGACTGTATTGTTGAAGAGGAGAGTATGAAACGGACTGGTAAGCTAGAGGAGATAGTTGTTAGGAAGGAAGATGTGTTGGGCATTTTGAAAAACTTGAGGATAGCCAAGTCTCCCGGGTCTGATGGGATATATCCTAGGATTATGTGGGAAGCAAGAGAGGAAGTTGCAGAACCGTTGGCAATGATCTTTTCGCCTTCACTGTCAATGGGGGTGTTGCCAGGGGACTGGAGAGTGGCGAATAGAACATAGAAAAATACAGCGCAGTAGAGGCCCTTCGGCCCTCGATGTTGCGCCGACCAAATCCTACCTAACCTACACTAGCCCAATAACTTCCAAATGCCTATCCAATGCCTGCTTAAATGACCATAAAGAGGGAGAGTTCACCACTGCTACTGGCAGGGCATTCCATGAACTCACAACCCGCTGCGTAAAGAATCTACCCCTAACATCTGTCCTATACCTACCACCCCTTAATTTAAAGCTGTGTCCCCTAGTAACAACTGACTCCATTAGCGGTAAAAGGTTCTCAGTGTCTACCCTATCTAAACCCCTAATCATCTTATACACCTCTATCAAATCTCCCCTAAACCTTCTTTTCTCCAATGAGAACAGGCCCAAGTCCCTCAGCCTTTCCTCATATGATCTTCCTACCATTCCAGGCAACATCCTGGTAAACCTCCTCTGCACCCGTTCCAATGCCTCCACGTCCTTCCTATAGTATGGCGACCAAAACTGCACACAATACTCCAGATGAGGCCGCACCAGAGTCTTATACAACTGCAACATGACCTCAGGACTCCGGAACTCAATTCTTCTACCAATAAAAGCCAGTACACCATATGCCTTCCTCACAGCACTATTTACCTGGGTGGCAACTTTCAGAGATCTGTGTACATGGACACCAAGATCACTCTGCTCATCCACACTACCAAGTAGCCTACCACTAGCCCAGTAATCCATCTTCTTGTTACTCCTACCAAAGTGAATGACTTCACACTTAGCTACATTGAATTCCATCTGCCACCTTTCTGCCCAGATCTGCAACTTATCTATATCCCGCTGTAACCTGCCACATCCTTCTTCACTGTCCACAACTCCACCGACCTTTGTGTCATCCGCAAACTTGCTCACCCAGCTTTCAAGCCCCTCCTCTAGATCATTTATAAAGATGACAAACAGCAACGGTCCCAAAACAGATCCCTGTGGTACACCGCTAGTAACTGCACTCCAAGATGAACCTAGTCCATCAACTACTACCCTCTGTCTCCTTCCAGCCAGCCAATTCCTAATCCAAACCTCTAATACACCCTCAATGCCATACCTCCGTAGTTTTTGCATTAGCCTACAATGGGGTACCTTATCGAACGCCTTGCTAAAATCCATATACACCACATCTACTGCTTTACCCTCATCCACCTCCTTAGTCACCTTCTCAAAGAACTCAATAAGGTTTGTGAGGCACGACCTGCCCTTCACAAACCCATGCTGACTATCCTTGATCACATTATTCCTATCCAGATGTTCATAAATCTTATCCCTTACAATTCTCTCTAAGACTTTACCCACAACAGAAGTGAGACTCACTGGCCTATAGTTACTCGGGCTGTCCCTACTCCCCTTCTTGAACAAGGGGACCACATTCGCTATCCTCCAGTCTTCTGGTACTATTCCCGTTGACAATGACGACATAAAAATCAAGGCCAATGACTCTGCTATCTCCTCCCTAGCTTCCCAGAGGATCCTAGGGTAAATGCCATCAGGCCCAGGAGACTTATCTATTTTCATCCTTTCCAGTTTTCCCAAAACCTCTTCCCTACATACTTCAAGGCCATCCATTCTAATCACTTGTGACTCAATATTCACACCAGCAACAGTGTCCCGTTCCTGAGTGAATACTGACGAAAAGTATTGATTTAGTGTCTCACCAATCTCCTCCGCCTCCACGCACAACTTCCCACTACTATCCTTGACTGGACCGATACCTACCCTAGTCATCCTTTTATTCCTGACATACCTATAGAAAGCCTTTGGGTTTTCCCTAATCCTACCAACTAAGGACTTTTCATGTCCCCTTCTCGCTGCTCTTAGCTCTCTCTTCAGATCCTTCCTGGCAATCTTATAACTCTCAATCGCCCCAACTGAACCTTCACGCCTCATCCTTACATAGGCCGCCCTCTTCCCTTTAACAAGGGATTCCAATTCCCTATTAAACCACGGCTCCCTCACAAGACCCTTTACTCCCTGCCTGACTGGTACATACTTATCAAGGACACTCAATAGGTGCTCCTTGAACAATCTCCACATATCATTAGTGTTCTTCTCCTGAAGCCTGTTTTTCCAATCCACGCATCCTAAGTCATGCCTCACCGCATCATAATTTCCCTGCCCCCAGCTATAGCTCTTGCCCTGCAGTGCACACTTATCCCTCTCCATCACTAAAGTAAAAGTCACCGAGTTGTGGTCACTGTCCCCGAAGTGCTCACCTTCCTCCATGTCTAACACCTGGCCTGGTTTGTTACCCAGAACCAAATCCAGTATGGCCTCACCTCTTGTTGGCCTGTCTACATATTGTGTCAGGAAACCCTCCTGCACACATTGGACAAACACCAACCCATCTAACGAACTCGAGCTATAGCTTTCCCAGTCAATATCTGGGAAGTTAAAGTCCCCCATAACAACCACCCGGCTACTTTCACTCTTCTCCTGAATCATCCTCGCAAATCTATCCTCTACTTCTCTCGGACTATTGGGAGGCCTGTAGAAAACACCTAACAGGGTGACCTCACCTTTCCTATTTCTAACCTCAGCCCAAACTACCTCACATGGCAAATCTTCCTCCATCGTCCTTTCCACCACTGTAATGCTATCCTTGACAAGCAATGCCACACCTCCCCCTCTTTTACCCCCATGTCTGACCCTACTAAAACATTTAAACCCTGGAACCTGCAACAGCCAATCCTGCCCCTGTTCTACCCACGTCTCTGTAATGGCCACAACATCGAAGTCCCAGGTACAAACCCACGCTGCAAGTTCACCTACCTTATTTCTTATACTTCTGGCATTGAAGTATACACACTTCAAGCCACCTTTCTGTTTACAGGCACCCTCCTTCGAAATCGATGCCTTGTTCCTAACCTCCCTATACTCAAGGTCCTGTACCCTAAAGCTACAGTCCAGGTTCCCATGCCCCTGCAGAGTTAGTTTAAACCCTCCCAAAGAGCACTAGCAAACCTCCCCCCAAGGATACTGGTGCCCCTCAGGTTCAGGTGTAGACCATCCTGTTTATAGAGGTCCCACCTTCCCCAGAAAGAACCCCAGTTGTCCAGAAACCGGAATCCCTCCCTCCTGCACCATGCCTGTAGCCACGCATTTAACTGCTCTCTCTCCCTATTCCTCGACTCTCTATCACGTGGCACGGGTAACAAACCAGAGACAACAACTCTGTTTGTTCTAGCTCTGAGCTTCCAACCTAGCTCCCTGAAAGCCTGCCTGACATCCTCACCCCTCTTCCTACCTATATCGTTGGTGCCAATGTGGACCACGATCTGGGGCTGCTCCCCCTCCCCCTTAAGGACCCGGAAAACACGATCAGCGACATCACGTACCCTTGCACCTGGGAGGCAACATACCAATCGTGAGTCTCTGTCGCCCCCACAAAACCGCCTATATGTACCCCTCACTATTGAGTCCCCAAGAACTATCGCTCTAACTTTCTCCACCCTTCCCTTCTGAGCAACGGGGCCAGGCTCTGTGCCAGAGGCCTGAACCTCGTTGCTTACCCCTGATAAGCCATCCCCCCCACAAGTATCCAAAACGGTATACTTGTTCTTGAGGGGAATGACCGCAGGGGGTCCCTGCACTGGCTGGTTCCTCCCACTCCCCCTCACTGTCACCCATCTGTCTATAACTTTCGGTGTAACTACTTCCCTAAAGCTCTGATCTATGACCACCTCTGCCTCCCGAATGATCCGCAGTTTATCCAACTCCAGCTCCAGTTCCCTAACACGGTCTTGGAGGAGCTGGAGATGGATGCACTTGAATGTTGTGCCCCTGTTCAAAAAAGGGAATAGGGATAACCCCGGGAATTACAGGCCAGTTAGTCTTACTTCTGTGGTAGACAAAGTAATGGAAAGGGTACAGAGGGATGGGATTTATGAGTATCTGGAAAAACACAGCTTGATTAGGGACAGCCAGCACGGATTTGTGAAGGGTAGGTCTTGCCTTACAAGTCCTATTGAATTCTTTGAGGAGGTGACCAAGCATGTGGATGAGGGTAGAGCAGTGGATGTAGTGTACATGGATTTTAGTAAGGTATTTGATAAGGTTCCCCATGGTAGGCTTATGCGGAAAGTCAGGAGGCATGGGATAGTGGGAAATTTGGCCATTTGGATAGAGAACTGGCTAACCGGTCGAAGTCAGAGAGTGGTGGTAGATGGTAAATATTCAGCCTGGAGCCCAGTTACAAGTGGAGTTCCACAGGGATCAGTTCTGGGTCCTCTGCTGTTTGTAATTTTTATTAATGACTTGGAAGAGGGAGTCGAAGGGTGGGTCAGTAAATTTGCAGACAATATGAGTTGTGGATAGTGAGGAGGGCTGTTGTCGGCTGCAAAGGGACTTAGATATGATGCAGAGCTGGGCTGAGGAGTGGCAGATGGAGTTCAACCCTGTCAAGTGTGAGGTTGTCCATTTTGGAAGGACAAATAAGAATGCAGAATACAGGGTTAACGGTAGGGTTCTTAGTAAGGTGGAGGAGCAGAGGGATCTTGGGGTCTATGTTGATAGATCTTTGAAAGTTGCCACTCAGGTGGATAGAGCTTGTAAGAAGGCCTATGGTGTATTAGCGTTCATTAGCAGAGGGATTGAATTCAAGAGTCGTGAGGTGATGTTGCAGCTGTACAGGACCTTGGTAAGGCCACATTTGGAGTACTGTGTGCAGTTCTGGTCGCCTCATTTTAGGAAAGATGCGGAAGCTTTGGAGAGGGTGCAGAGGAGATTTACCAGGATGTTGCCTGGAACGGACAATAGGTCGTACGAGGATAGGTTGAGAGTGCTAGGCCTTTTCTCATTGGAACGGAGAAGGATGAGGGGTGACTTGATAGAGGTTTACAAAGGGACATAAATTTAAGGTGAAGGGTGGAAGGTATAGGGGGGATGTCAGGGATAGGTTCTTTACCCAGAGAGTGGTGGGGGCATGGAATGTGCTGCCTGTGGGAGTGGCAGAGTCAGAATTATTGGTGACCTTTAAGCAGCAATTGGATAGGTACATGGATAGGTGCTTAAGCTAGGACAAATGTTCGGCACAACATCGTGAGCCGAAGGGCCTGTTCTGTGCTGTATTGTTCTATGTTCTAAATCATAATGAAGGCAGTGTATACTATTTACAATTACCCATTCTGTGATATCCTTAAAACATTTTCAGGGTAATTCCAACAGTTTTAGTAAATTAGCTCCACCTACCCACCATCTCTGTCAGCATTTACATACCCCCCTTGAGAAGACTTGTAAGTTGTAGGACAAAGTTCCGAGTGGTAGACTTGAGAGACTGGTTAGCAAGGTTAGCGGAGTGGACTCGATGGGCCGAATGGCCTTACTTCCACTCCTATGTCTTATGGTTATATCACACGGAATACAGGAAGAATGAGCCATTTATTTACAGAGCTGGCTCGAAGATAAGAGGGTGGTGGTGCAGGGTTGCTTTTCAGACTGCAGGTCTGTGACCAGCGGTGTGCCACAAGGATTGGTGCTGGGTCCATGCTTTTTGTCATTTATATAAATGATTTGGATGTGTACATAAGAGGTAAGTAAGTTTGCATTGACCCTAAATTGGAGGTGAATTGGGCAGTGAAGAAGGTTACATCAGAGTACAACAGGATCTATGGGCTGAGGAGTGGCAGATGTAGTTTAATTTAGATAAATATGATGTGCTGCATTTTGGAAAAGCAAATCAGGGCAGGGCTTATTCACTTACTGTTAAGGTCCCGGGGAGTGTTGCTGAACAGAGACCTTGGAGTGCAGGTTCATAGCTCCTTGGAAGTAGAGACACGGGCAGATAGGATAGTGTAGAAAGCGTTTGGTATGTTTCCTTTATTGGTCAGTGCATTGAGTACAGGAGTTGCGGCTGTACAGGACATTGATTCACCTACTTTTTAAACATTGTGTGTAGTTCTGGTTCCCTGCTAGAGGAAGGATGTTGTGAAACTTGAAAGAGTTCAGAAAAAGTTTACAAGGATGTTGCCGGGTTGGAGGATTTGAGATATAGGGAGAGGCTGAATAGGCTGGGGCTGTTTTCTCTGGAGCATGGGAGGCTGTGGGTTGGCCTTTTGGAGGTTTATAAAATTGAAGGGCATAAATAAGATAAATAGACAACGTCTTTTTCCTGGCATGGTGGAGTCCAGAATTAGAGGGCATCGATGTAAGGTGAGAGAGGAAAGTTGCAAAAGAGACTTGAGGCACAACTTTTCCATGCAGAGGGTGGTGCATGTATGGAATGAGCTGCCAGAGGAAATGGTGGAGGCTGGTACAATTACAACATTTAAAAGGCATCTGGATAGGTACGTGAGTAGGGAGGATTTAGAGGGATATGGGCCAAATCCTTGCAAATGGGATTAGACTTATGTAGGATGTCTGGTCAGCATGGATGAGTTGGACCAAAGGGTTTGTTTCTGTGCTGTACAACTCTATGACCCTGTGATTTCATGCCATTCACTTAGCAACATTCCATTTGATTGGATGAAATAGTTTAAGCTTTCTTCCAAATATTTGGCTTGAGTTCCTGTAGTTTCGATGTCTCTCTTCCAGCAAGATTAATCAAAGGGTCAAATTGTGCAAATAATCCCAACTACCCCAACCAAGCATCTTCGAGAGTGCTAGATTCAGAGTTTTATAGCAGGAGACAGACCCTTCGGCCCAACCTGGTCCATACCGACCAAACTGTCCACCCACACTAACCCTATTTCCCTGCACTTGGCCCATATCCTTCTAAGCTGAAAATGTGTTGCTGGTTAAAGCACAGCAGGTCAGGCAGCATCCAAGGAACAGGAAATTCGACGTTTCGGGCCAGAGCCCTTCATCAGGAATGAGGCGAGTGTGCCAGGCAGGCTAAGATAAAAGGTTGGGAGGAGGGACTTGGGGGAGGGGCGATGGAGATATGATAGGTGGAAGGAGGTCAAGGTGAGGGTGATAGGCCGGAGTGGGGTGGGGGCGGAGAGGTCAGGAAGAGGATTGCAGGTTAGGAAGGCGGTGCTGAGTTCAAGGGAATCGACTGAGACAAGGTGGGGGGAGGGGAAATGAGGAAACTGGAGAAATCTGAGTTCATCCCTTGTGGTTGGAGGGTTCCCAGGCGGAAGATGAGGCTCTCCTCCTCCAACCATCGTGTTGTTATGTTCTAGCGATGGAGGAGTCCAAGGACCTGCATGTCTTCGGTGGAGTGGGAGGGGGAGTTAAAGTGTTGAGCCACGGGGTGGTTGGGTTGGTTGGTCCAGGCGTCCCAGAGGTGTTCCCTGAAGCGTTCCGCAAGTAAGCGGCCCGTCTCCCCAATATAGAGGAGGCCACATCGGGTGCAGCGGATGCAGTAGATGATGTGTGTGGAGGTGCAGGTGAATTTGTGGCAGATATGGAAGGATCCCTTGGGGCGTTGGAGAGAAGTGAGGGAGGAGGTGTGGGCGCAAGTTTTGCATTTCCTGCGGTTGCAGGGGAAGGTGCCGGGAGTGGAGGTTGGGTTGGTGGGGGGTGTGGACCTGACGAGGGAGTCACGAAGGGAGTGGTCCTTGCGGAACGCTGATAGGGGAGGGGAGGGAAATATATCCCTGGTGGTGGGGTCCGTTTGGAGGTGGCGGAAATGACGGCGGATGATACATTGTATGCGGAGGTTGGTGGGGTGGTAGGTGAGAACCAGTGGGGTTCTGTCTTGGTGGCGGTTGGAGGGGCGGGGCTCATGGGCGGAGGAGCGGGAAGTGGAGGAGATGCAGTGGAGGGCATCGTCGATCACGTCTGGGGGGAATCTGCAGTCCTTGAAGAAGGAGGCCATCTGGGCTGTACGGTATTGGAACTGGTCCTCCTGGGAGCAGATGCGGCGGAGACGAAGGAATTGGGAATATGGGATGGAGTTTTTACAGGGGGCAGGGTGGGAGGAGGTGTAGTCCAGGTAGCTGTGGGAGTCGGTCGGTTTATATTAGATGTCTGTGTTGAGTCGGTCGCTTGAGATAGAAATGGAAAGGTCTAGGAAGGGGAGGGAGGAGTCTGAGACAGTCCAGGTGAATTTGAGGTCGGGATGGAAAGTGTTAGTAAAGTGGATGAACTGTTCAACCTCCTCGTGGGAGCACGAGGCAGCGCCGATACAGTCATCGATGTAGCAGAGGAAAAGGTGGGGGGTGGTGCCGGTGTAGTTGCGGAAGATGGACTGTTCCACATATCCTACGAAGAGCCAGGCATAGCTGGGGCCCATGCGGGTGCCCATGGCAACTCCTTTAGTTTGGAGGAAGTGGGAGGATTGGAAAGAGAAGTTATTCAGGGTGAGGACCAGTTCAGTCAGTCGAAGGAGGGTGTCAGTGGAAGGGTACTGGTTGGTGCGGCGGGAAAGGAAGAAGCGGAGGGCTTTGAGTCCTTTGTGATGGGGGATGGAGGTGTACAGGGACTGGATGTCCATCGTGAAAATAAGGCGTTGGGGACCGGGGAAGCGAAAATCCTGGAGGAGGTGGAGGGCGTGGGTGGTGTCCCGAACGTAGGTGGGGAGTTCTTGGACTAAAGGGGACATAACCGTGTCGAGGTATGCGGAGATGAGTTCGGTGGGGCAGGAGCAGGCTGAGACAATGGGTTGGCCGGGGCAGTCAGGTTTGTGGATTTTGGGCAGGAGGTAGAAACAGGCGGTGCGGGGTTGTGGGACTATGAGGTTGGAGGTGGTGGATGGGAGATCCCCTGAGGTGATGAGGTTATGGATGGTCTGGGAGATGGTGGTTTGGTGGTGGGAGGTGGGGTCATGGTCAAGGGGGCGATAAGAGGAGGCGTCCGCGAGCTGGCGTTTGGCCTCAGCGGTGTAAAGGTCAGTGCGCCAAACTACTACCGCGCCTCCCTTGTCTGCCGGTTTGATGGTGAGGTTGGGGTTGGAGCGGAGGGAGTGGAGGGCTGCACGTTCTGATCCGCGAGCTGGCGTTTGGTCTCAGCCATATCCTTCTAATCCTTTCCTATCCATGCACTTGTCCAAATGCCTTTTAAATGTTGTTAATGTATCCACCTCAACCACTTCCGCTGACAGCTCATTCCATATGCGTGCCATCCTCTGTGTTTTTAAAAAAAAGTTACCCTCCAGGTTCCTTTTATTCTTTTTCTTCTGACCTTAAACTGATGCCCTCTAGTCCTCAATTCCCCAACCCTGGGAAAAAGATGCCCCCTCAGTCTCCTACGTTCTAAAGAAAAATGTACGAGCTTGTCCAACCACTCCCTATAATTCACTGTTGAGTCCTGACAATATTCTTGTAAATTCCTCTGCACTTTTTCCAGTTTAATGACACACTCCCTATCGCCAGGTGACCAAAACTGAACACAAAACTCCAAGTGTGGACTCACCAATGTCCTGTATAATGCAACATAACTTCCCTACTTCTGCACTCAATGCCCTGACTGGTGAAGGCCACTGTGACAAAAAGCCGCCTTCACTGCTCTGTCCACATGGGACTCCACTTTCAGAGAACCATGCACCTGAACTCCAAGGTACTGTATCTTGTATTATTATCTGAGGACCTGACGAGGATTAACAAAATATTTCAGCAGTTCTGCTGTTACAGTTCCAGACCAGAACAGATTAAGTTCAGATCAGTACTTAAGTATTGAGGCACTGAGTAGTTTTCTGATTCACTCAGAGTGGGCTAGTAAAGAGTGATTTTTTCAGTGACACAAATTGATGAGTTGTTTTAATGACACATCGGAGAGTGAGCCAATATGAGAAAAACACACTGAGCTCAGTTTCTGAGCACCACAGCAGAGCTGCTAGTCTTTGGATAAAGATCAAATGTACAGAATATCGGCCCTAAATCAGCAGGTACAGTCACCACGGCTGTTTTGAAGCAACTTTACAGCACTAACGAGCATTCAAAAAGTCAACACCAAATAAACATCCTTCATTACTCTCAGGAAGAAATAATAGGGTTCAGCTGGGAATGTCACTGTTAGCCTGAGGTGGTGTTGGGAGCTGTTGGCCTGACTGCAGCAGTCTGCAGGCGATGCTTCTCTATCAATACTGTTCAAGAACTGGAGAGTGTTCTCAGACTCAGCTAGTGATGAGACTGAAGGCATTTGATACTTCGTCGTTTTTATTTTTTGTTTCAATATGCCTTGGTGGCTGGAGAGCTGCTTTGGTGCTGGATGTCTATATCACTGTATCGGGGGCTAGTCTTGGTGTCATTGTGTAGCGACAGATGGGGGTCGTGAGATCTTCATACCCTTGAGGCGCTGGTGAAGTAGGTAGGCTTCGAGTCGACACATGGGGAGACGGGCTGGACTGGAGAAGGAGAAGAGATGCATTATTCAAAATCATCAAGCTTTTTTATAAGAACGTGAAACACGACCAATCAGCCCATCAGATGGTCCCATGCTGAAAATCTTTAGTCCTCCTTCCCTACTCTACCTACAGTCATGTTTAGAAACTTTGCACTGAATCCACTTCCATCTCTTTTAACCAACACATTATAGATCATAAATCAACAGATAGTAAGGGTTCTCATCAAACCTAGTTCGTGCCAATTATATTAAATCTCTGCTCAGTTTATTGACCCTCTCACAACACTGTGGTCCAGCTCCTGGTCTGGGACTCACCTGCTGCTGACTGCTCTCTTTGTGTTTTTTTAAATCTTTTTACTTTTGCTCCTTTTCGTTTGTCTTTTCTTTCCTCTTTAAAAGCCTTTATCAGCATCTTCTGCAGGGCGAGAGCAGGCCAGGCCGGGCTGGGCTGGGCTGGGCTGGGCCGGGCCGGGCCGGGCTGGCCTCCTGAGGATGTGCAGCAGCAACAGAGCTACTCCTCCCTGGCCTGGGGGTGGGGATCGGGGGGGATCCGTGGTGGGGAGGGGGTGAGCAGTAAGCCCAGCAGGGAGGGAGGGGTGACGGAATGGGGAGAATGAGCCCTGGCATGAGCGAGAGGGAGTGAGCCTGGAGGGGAGGAAGGTGAGCCTGAGGTAATGACAGCGAGGTAGACCCTGTGGTGAAAGAGGGAGCCTGAGAATCAGTGACTGTGATGTTAGTTGGGTCTGGTCGGGCGCTGGTGGTTCTGAGCTGACTCCATGTATATAGTCTCTTTAAGCTACATCTTTTCATTTTTCTCTTACCTTAAACTATCAAAATGCATTAAACTTTCCTCTTAAAGAAGGAGACTATTGCACACATGGTATTCTAGGTGTGGTCTCCCTTAATGCTGTGTATCTGTTATCATTTGGTGCAGGAGGAATTGAATATAGTATTGTATTAACTTTCCTGATCACTTGTCCCATATACTAAGCTTTTGTGATCTGTATACAAGGACTCCCAGATCCCTCTGCATCTCAGCTCTGCAATCTTTCACGGTTTAATCTTTTTTATTCTTCCTGCCAAAATGAACCATTTTACATTTTCCCACATTATATCTCATTGGCCAGACTTTTGTCCAATCACGTAACCTATCTTCAACGCACACACACACACACCATCACCCCAAGTCAGTCTTCATCTCGTGAGTGACTTGGCAGCTCCACACTGACTGAGCTGGTTAAGTCTAAAGGACAACGCTGCTAGTCTGGGCCTATGGCAGGTGGTGAGAGAGAGAACCAACAAGAAGGAGATGTCAACTTGTCCTCACCCGTACCACAGCACGGTGGCTCAGTGGTTAGCACTGCTGCCTGACAGCGCTCGGGACCCGAGTTCAATTCCTGCCTCAGGCAACTGTGTGGAGTTTGCACGTTCTCCTCGTGTCTGTGTGGGTTTCCTCCGGGTGCTCTGGTTTCCTCCCACAGTCCAAAGATGTGCAGGTTAGGTGAATTGGTTATGCTAAGTTGGCCATAGAGTTAGGTGCATTAGTTAAGGGGAATGGGTTTCGGGGGGTTGCTCTTTGGAGGGTTGGTGTGGATTAGTTGGGCCGAATGGCCGGTTTCAACACTGTAGGTAATCTAAATCTAATCTAAATTTACCTGTCTCAGGTGTACCCTTCCATGACTGAATCTGTGACCATTGCAAAGCCCTTGTGGAGACAAAATCTCATCTTTGCATTGAGGATACTCACATTGGGCACCCCTGAGGCACTGTGGGCCATTAGCAATAAAATTATATTCAACCACAATCTGAAACCTTACGGCCTGGTGTCAACTCTCAGAGGGAATGAATCCTCACCCCCAATGATCCCCAGTTAGGGTTAAACCCCAGCTGAATGGAGACTACAAGAGGGCATGCCAGGAGCAGAAGATGAGGTGTTAACCTGGTAAAGACACCAAACAGGACTAGCTGCATCCAAACAGAGTAAGTAGCAAGTGATAGACAGAGCTAAGCAATCCCACAGCCAATGGGTCAGATCTAGCTCCGCAGTCCTGCCACCCCCAGTTGTGAATGGTGATGGATGATTAATCAATTCACTGGAGGAGGAGGCTCCACAAATAAGCCAGTCCTGAATAATAAGGAACCTAGCGTAATGAAGTAACCACGACTGTAGACAGTACTCGAGCTGCAGCCTAAATAGTACAGCATAACCGCCCTCCTCTCATTCTGTGCCTTGGCTAATGAATACAAGTATGCTACATTCTTCCTTAACCGTGTGTCCTACTACCTTCAGGGGTCCTATGGACATACACTTCTGATGCTCTGTACACTCGAGTCATATTCTTCACCTTCCCCAATGCAAACCCTCACATTTCTCAGGACAACATTCCATTTTATCAGGTTTAAGCCCTGACGAGTCCATCAATATCTTCCTGAAATCTGCTGTTTTTTAATCTCACTCTTAATCACATTGATAGACCTTTTTTTTTCTGAATTGTCTGCAAACTTTGTAATCAGGTTCTCTACAATTGAGTCCAAATCATTTTTCCACCCCACAAAAACAATCCTCCTGGAGACATCTAATTCATTATTCTCCTTGGCTTCTTGATTCAGTTTTAGATCCAATTTGCCACTTTTGTTTGGATGTCACGGGCCCTGTTTGAAATGTCGGACCATGTTAACAGCTTAATTAAAATCCACTTGGTCTACATCAAAACATGTGAATCTCATCAATCCTCCTCAAATGTTTCAAACAAATTATTGAGACACAACCTTCCTTTAAACAACTCCATGCTTCTGTGAGACTGAAGCAAGACACAGATAAATACCAAGAGACTGGTGTCTCCTTGTTACCTGGAAGCCTCCTTCCGGATAGCCCAGCTGTTGGTTTTCTGGCCATTTGAGTTCTTTGGCTCACAGACATTTTTTGGTGTGAAGTCTTGTTTGGTGATTGTTGTATTGTCAATCTTTCCCTGTTAGCAGAAGCATTGATATTTGAGTAAAGTCCAAACTGTAAGATTGTGGTTATGTTAACAGAATCATAAACTGGGGCAGGATTGATGAACGAGGGAGACAAATTCAAAACAGATCATAATAGGTGGGAAATTTAAATTCAATGAGTTAATTAAATCTGGAATTAAAAGACAGTTAGTATCAGTAATGGTGAATGTGTAACAACCAAATCTGATTCACCAATTTCCATTAGGGTCTAGTTTATTTGTGACTCTGAACTGATCCATGAAATGGCTGAGCAAGATACTGCATTGTGTTCACTCCTTGGTGGTGGTTGGGGCAACAGCTAAGGAGAGCGGGATGGTCTTCACAATAATAACCATAAAGGAACAAATGAATCTCCGATTTAGGAACAGGATTAGGCTATTTGGTCATTTGATAAGATCTTGGCTGATCTGGTTGTGGTCTTTTCCTGTCCACTCCCCATTCCCCTTGACTCCTTTATCCATCAAAACTCTCTCTAATTCTGCCTGAATAAATTCAATGACAAAGTCTCCACTAATGTCTGGGGAAGAGAATTCCATACACTAACAACTGTCCAAGAAATGGTTCCTCCTCATCTCCATCTTAAAAGGGAGAAGCCCCCTTAATCTGAAACTGAGTCCTCAGGGTCTGCCCACCCCTTCAAGTGGCAACATCCTCCCGAGGTCCGTCCCATTATGCCATTTCAAAACGTTAAAAGTTTTGATAAAACTACCTCTCGTTCTTCCAAACTCTGCCGGTCCAGCCTGTCCTCCCTTCCTCACAGGGGAACCTTCTCATCCCATGAGTGGACATTCTCTGAATGATGAACACAATTATATCTTTCTTCAAATAAATAGACCAAAACTGTACAGATTTCCTGATGTGATCGCACTGAGGTCCTGTATATTTGCGGTAAAACTTCCCTCATTTTATATTCCAGTCTCGTTAGAATAAACATCACTATTCTGTTTGCCTTTCTAATAATTTATTGTAGGTAAAAACAATGACTGCAGATGCTGGAAACCAGATTCTGGATTAGTGGTGCTGGAAAAGCACAGCAGTTCAGGCAGCATCCGAGGAGCAGTAAAATCGACGTTTCGGGCAAAAGCCCTTCATCAGGAATATTTATTGTACCTGAGTGCTAACATTTTGTATTTCATGCAGCTCACTAGCAAGTCCTCAATGTCAGCTCGGGATGGGTAATAAATGCTGGGCCCACATGTGCATTAAAAAACAATACCATGATATTCAAATCTCTCTATACATCAATGAGTTCTCCATTTAATTAATACACTTTTTGTGTTCTTTCTGCCCAAGGGGACAAGTTCACTTTGACTACATTATAGGGTGGCACGGTGGCTCAGTGGTTAGCACTGCTGCCTCACAGCGCCAGAGACCCAGGTTCAATTCCCGCCTCAGGCGACTGACTGTGTGGAGTTTGCACATTCTCCCCGTGTCTGCGTGAGTAAATAACTACAAAGTAAAGTGAGTGTATTGTAAGTGAAAGTAAGATTATGTCAATGCTTTAACAATCTCTGCAGCCTCTTGTTGTCTGAGCATAAGATGCAAGCCATCAGGTTCTGGGATTTGTCAGTCTTTAAATCTAATAACTTTTCCAGCAACTTTTCCCTGGTGAGAGGTATTTATTTTAAATCCCTTTCTCTTGTTTACCTCATGATTTTGAAATATCTTTGGGAAGTATTCAAAGTTTGTTCCTGTGCAGGCTGACACAAAATTCCTGTTCAATGCCCTCATAATCCCTTTGTTTCCTGATCGGAAATTCCCAAACTTCCTCATTGGCTTCAATTACTCTTTCTCTATAGAAACTCTTATTGTCTTTTTATGTTATTAGCTAGTTTTCCATTACCCCGCTTTCTCCCTCTATTTTTGTAGTAATCCATGGCTTCCCTACTTAACCACAGTTAATACATCCTTCTCAAATAATTTTTCTTTCCCACTGCTGTAAGTTATTAAATATCCTTTTAAAATCAAGAAATAGAAGAACAACAAAATTTATTTGCTCAAAATCATCAAGGTTCATCTCGAAGACAAAGTCTGATTGGAGGTTATGCCCATTATTAGCCACTAACAGTTGCCATTATCAGCTCCTGGCCTGATTGTTATCCACCTTCTTGACTGTCCAACTGTTCTTCTCTCTCTCTGGGCTCTATGCCAACCTATTGTTTACGCCTTACCCCTTCCCCCCACCCTACCTTCTGCCTAAAAACGGACATTTTCCTCACTCCCATTGTTCTGAGGAAGGCTCCCTGCTCCTGAAATGGTAACTCTGATTTCTTTTCACTGACGCCTCCAGACCTTTGTCAGCAATTTCTGTTTTTGTTTCTGACTGGAAATTATTTTGTGACAGCAGAACAGAGAGCAGTATGAAAAGGACACTGGTGAAGATCAGAAATTTCCTGATTTCGCTGCTCCTCGGATGCTGCCTGAACTGCTGTGCTCTTCCAGTACCACTGATCCAGAATCTGGTTTCCAGCATCTGCAGTCATTGTTTTTACCTCGAGAGAAAGGTATATTCCCAGTAGGAAATGTAAGAGTACTGTCAGTCACTAGGGGATTAATTCCTTGTGTACTTTGTACCTAATCCAGGCTGAACATGCCTTCGGAACATTTGGCTGGACAGCACATAGAAAGCTTTATCCTATAATTAAACCATGAGGCTGCTTACAGGAGGAGGCACATAGGCTCCATCATGAAGGTCACCATGGCGAACCCTGGAGCGCATCTCCCAAGGCCTGAAGGAGTTTGTATAAGCTGTTCCACTATGGAATTTACCACCACAAGCACTCTGCATCGTCATGGGTCGGTTCAGATCTTGCACGTCGTTGAATGATTCCCCTGTATATGTAAGCTGAGGAAGAGATAAATATCAGCTGTTATAGTTGGATTCACAAAACCATTGTAGTCCAAAGTGGGGAGGGAAGTAGATTGTCAGGGACTGCAAATGAAGGATTAAAGGGGAGCGGGATAGAGACCAGGCCATGAAGGTGACAATGAACTGATTGAACTAATCTTCATCGATGTGCAAGGAGTGAGAATTCAGGATGTTCATTATCGGGGTTGAATCTTGGATCAATGTGTGGATGCTCAGAACAGGATCAGAAGAAAGTCATTCGGCTCCAACATTCAATCTGTTTATGTTTTGAAATCCACGTTCACATCCCCTTTCCAATAACAATGACTCCTTTGCCTAACAAGAATCTGCCACTATTCCTGGAGTATTGGGTGCAGGTCTGGTCTCCCTGTTGAAGAAAGGATATATTTGCTTTCTGTGGAGGTTCACCAGACTGATAGTGGGGATGGCAGGACTGTTCAATGAGGCAAGATTGGATCGACTGGGCCTGTTTTCGATGGAGTTTAGAAGGATGAGAGGGGATCGGATTGAAAGATATAAAAGTTTAACAGGGATGGACAGACTACATCCTGGAGTCTAGATTAGAGTGGTGCTGGAAAAGCACAACAGTTCAAGCAGCACTTGAGCAGGAAAACCAACATTTCAGGTAAAAGCCCTTCATCAGGATGCTGCCTGACCTGCTGTGCCTTTCCAGCACCACTCTAATCTTGACTCTAATCTCCAGCATCTGCAGTACACACTTCAGACTAGATCCTGGAGCCTGTTTCCCCTGGTTGTGTGTCTAGATCTGAGGGACACAGATCTTCCCTCATCTTTGTTCTCAGTGGTCTAACCCATATTCAGAATATGGGTTAGACCACTGAGGACAAAGATGAGGGAAAATCTGTTCACTTAGATGATAGTGAACCCGGATAATTCTGTACCATAGAAGGTTCTGGAGGCTCAGTCACTGAATATCTTCAAGAAAGAGGTAGGTATATTTTTATATATAAAGGAATCAAGGGCTTAGGGAGAAATAGGAACATGGGATCTTCCACCATCCTATTAACTGGTGGAAGAGACTTGAAGGACGAATGACCTACTCCTGCTCCTAGTTTCCATGTTTCTATCCATCCACCAGGATTAAATGGATAGGATTGAGTTCATGACCTCGGAGATTTTGTACGTATTATGGAAGGCATAAGATTTATGGGCAGAATAACCATTGCTTATTGCAAATTCTATGAATTTCTCTTCAGTGAATTGTGTACAGATATAATTGTGTACGGCTATAATTGTGTACAGATATAATTGTGTACAGATATAATTGTGTACGGATATAATTGGTTTATAATTACTTTTGTCACTGTGTTGGTATCAATGGTCCCTTCCAGTTTCAGCTGGTTCTTTAATATGATTGGATCACGTCGGGGGTATTTGTTAGTGTCCCAGCCAATGTACGAATCTCGTTGAATTGTGTTGAAGTCCACACTGAGGAGAGAAGGGAAAAGAGGTGTTGAAGTTGAGGATGTCAGGTCTGTTGCTTTTCTATACCAACAACTTGCATTTACATTGCAACTTCAGACTGGAAATACATCAATTAACAGTGAGATGTAAGGCCACTGGTTTGTCATATCCACTACCTTCCACATCACCCCCTCCCACCAGACACTCAGTAGCAGCAGTGTGTACCATCTACAAGATACACTGCAGAAATTCACCAAAACTCCTTAGATAGCACCTTCTAAAGCAAAACCACTTCCATCTCAAAGGACAGGACAGCAGATACATGGGAACACCGTCACCTGCAAGTTCCCCTGCATCCAAACTTGGGAATATGCAATTGGTTCTGCTATAATGCAGTCGTTCCATCTTGTGCAATCCCGTGTTATAAGAAAATTGTGTAATAGCGACACTGTTGAAATAATGGGCCCAGAATCGTGTTTTAACCAAGACATGCTTTAAAAGTTTGTGCTTTAGAAACACTGTCCCCAATTTGTCGATTGTTTTATAGTGAACTTGCATTAACAAAACGCTCATTCTAGCAGAACGACCTGTATCACTGTTCCTTCACTGTCACTGGGTCCCTCTCTAAGGACATTGTGGGTCAACCCACAGCCCATGGACTGCAGCAAAAGAGCAACTACAGATGGGTAACAAACGCCAGGCTCATCAATGACACCCACATCCCATATATAAATTTTAGGAAGTAACCTTGTGTCTTGTGTTTCTGAACCATCAGTATTGCTGCACGCTTGGGAGCACAAATAAAAATCTATTGCCAACCTCAGAGAAGTGTTCTGAAGAAGGGATACTGGACCCAAAATATTACCTCTGCTTTCTTTTCACAGCTGCTGTTGAGTTTCTCCAGCAATTTCTGCTTTTGTTTCAGATCTCCAGCATCTGCAGTTCTTTGTTTTATTTTACTCCTTACATCTTAATCCAAAGACCTAAATTCTGTTTTCCTTCTCTATTACCCACTGAATTTGGGAGCTTACTTGATGAGATTCATGTATGAAGGCCTCTAAACTCCTCAGCAGTGTCAACCTTTCATTACATCTATCTGTGTTGATTGGAATTGCTGGCTTAGAGCTGCGAGTTGAGGATGGGGTGTTTATCTTAGGAGGGTGGAGGAATAGTGGCTCAGCGGTTAGCACTGCTGCCTCACAGCGCCAGAGACCCAAGTTCAATTCCACCTTCAGGCAACTCTGTGAGGAGTTGACAGTTTCTCTGTGTCTATGTCGGTTTCCTCTGGATATTCCAGCTTCCTTCCACAGTCCAAGGATGTGCAGGTTAGGTGGATTGGCCATGGGAAATGCAGGGTTATAGGGATAAGGTAGAATGTGGGCTTGGTGGGATGTTCTTTGGAGAGTCAGTGTGGATTAATGGGCTGAATGGCCTGTTTCACAATACTGGGATTCTGTCAGAATGTTTGGGATGACTGTGTATTGTGGAGGAAGCATATTTCTGAATATGATCAGGTTTTGAATTAATATTCTGACATGATAATGTTGGGACAGATTGATGCTAACCTTTTTGATTCTGTTGTAAACAGGGTCTGATTCTGGCCTTTACAATCGGACGCCACCCAGTTCCTCAGAATTCTGGCTCCAAATGATTGAATTCACCAGCTCCGTAACCACACTGCGGGATAGTGAGGTACATCACTGGTTGCTGACTTAACAGCATAGAACTGAATGGAATATGTGCATTGCTGGTAAAGTCACATTTAGCCCATCCCTAACTGCCCCTGAACTGAGGGGCTCTCTGAGCACTCTCAGAGGGTAACAGGAGTCACCCACATGGCAGTAGGGTTTAGATTAGATTAGATTAGATTACGTACAGTGTGGAAACAGGCCCTTCGACCCAACAAGTTCATACTGACCCTCCGAAGCATATACCACCCAGACTCATACTCCTACATTTACCCCTTCAACCTAACACTAAGGGCAATTTAGCACAGCCAATGCACCTGACCTGCACATTTTTGGATTGTGGGAGGAAGCCGGATAAAGTTGTATGTCACCTGGACAAGGTAAGGAAGGCAGATTTCATTCCCTGAAGTGCATCAGTGAACCAGATGGGATCTTAACCACAAACAATAGTCACAGTCACAGCTTTCAATTTCCAACTTAGCGTTACATCACAGGGCAAACCCTCCTTAATTTAAACAAGCAACCCGGAAAAGATTTATCCCGTGCAGTAATCTGTGAAAATTCGAGAGGCCAAGAACGACTTAAAAATTAACAACTTTATTTCTTAAAGTATAACAGAGAATAATTAAATAACAACTATTTACAACTCCTTCCTCTTACCTATCTTTTACTTTCCCTTCTATAATACTAGTCCAATAAAACCCTCGAGTAAGATTTATTGAAACTTTCAAATTTCAAAATCAGCCAACTGTCGAATCTTCTCTTTATATCTTCCTCTGTAGATTTGCCGTCCAAATGTTGATGTTTTTCCTGTTCAAACTCCTCCTCTGGACAGGTACTGTTGGTCTTTTGGCAGTTCTCTCTCAACTGTTCAATTTTCCCTGGTCTTATACTCCCAAAGCATCAGAGTGTGTCATTGGCTTTTAATATTGTCAATATTTTAAATTCAAACTTGATTGGAGTTTGGTATTTTTCGGGAGATAATTTAAACTGGTTGGCCCAATTCAACCTTGTTTTTTTGTTTCCAGGCAACCAGCTACACTGGCTGCTGGACCAAAAGGTTACATTGTTCCCTTGTTCAGAACACTTGAACTTTCTTAAAGGTACAGTACACTTTTACACCTTCATGACACTTAGTTATGAAAGGAATTTAAGTTTACCAGCTCCCATAGTGAATCCTACAGCAGTAGACTGGGCTTATGGATTATTAGCCCAGACATTTAAAACTACATGACATTCACCTCCTGAAAAGTGTCAACAAGCCATGCAACCATGGGGTGCCTCATTCCTGAGCCTTATCCTTGTACACCTTCCCAGGAGGAAGCAGTGATCACAGGTAGGTTTTTTTTGGGAAGTGGAGAAAACATTCACTAGACAAATCATCAAAATGACAAAGAACAATACAGGAAATTAAAGAATCAAAGCATCAAGAATTTGTCACAAAATTGCTGATGACAGATGCCCAGAGTGAGGACTCAGGTGTGTGTGACGGTGTGACTCAGTGCAGACGGTACGGGTCTT
The DNA here is from genome assembly GCF_020745735.1 of Hemiscyllium ocellatum. Classification (NCBI taxonomy): domain Eukaryota; kingdom Metazoa; phylum Chordata; class Chondrichthyes; order Orectolobiformes; family Hemiscylliidae; genus Hemiscyllium; species Hemiscyllium ocellatum. The sequence goes on from NC_083429.1 coordinate 56,064,810, forward strand.
ACGGTAAATGCCGGTTGATGTGTAGGTTGTCCACCTGGAAGATTAGTGGTCGGCGTCTCAAAGCCTGAGATGTGTAGATGGGATAGTCTTTGCGATAGGTGCTCATCGACTCAATAGGAGCAGACTTTGGCTTGGCTCGTTTCTTGCTGGGCGGGTTCTGTTTCTCAATGGGTAAAGGCTGATATGTGATTCCGTAAGTGGTATTCAGATCATGAACACCTTTAATAACAGAGTAAAACAATGTGAATATTCATTTGAAGCACAGGAACAGCACAAACTCCTGAAAATATGCTCAAACTATTGATCTCTGACCTCCTGGCTTTAGGGAGGGAGCTTTACCCTGTACCTAACCGCGGACTGTACCTGCCCTGGGACTATTTGATGGGAACAGTGTAGAGGAAGCTTTACCTTCAGTTTAAAGGAGTGGAGAGAGTTTTACTCGGTATCAATCCACCCCCCCCCACCATGCAGCTGACCTGGAAAAACCTTTTGTCATCCAGGAGGATGGGTTCATTGTTGAGAAGAATTGAAGGGCTAAGTCAATGATTGGCTGTGCTGGAATGAAAGCTGCGTGAAGTGACTATATGAGGTTCCATGAAAACTGATGCCGAGTGTGTGCCCCTTGGGACTTTCTTAGCTTGACTCATTACAGGCTCTGGCAGCTTGACCTTCTCAATCTTTCCTGAGGGTCCCTGGGGCATCCTGTTCTCTTTGGTGACTCTGAGTCACCATACCTTGAAACTTTAAGTTGTCTGGCATGGCCTTTCCTCGTTCTACCCTGTAGCATGAATTCTCAGCAATTCCCGCTGGTGTGGTACTTAGCTGCTTTTGTTGGTATTTGGAACATTGAGATCCTGGAGGATGGAAATAGAACATTAAAAGTCTTATTTTCTAGTATGTATGTGATCTCGGTTCTTTGCTGTGTGTGTAATTTTGAAGCAGTTATTACAAATATAGACAGTAAATAGAATATTGCTGTCTCCAGAGAGTTTCTTATCAAGGCTGTGCATAACGAGTTTCACTTTGGAACCAAACCCCCATGGAATGAGATTAACATTCCAATGACCTTTGTTAACGTTCTCCCTGCTCACGGGTAGTCACTTGCTAAAGCTCTACTTCTTTTTGGTTTCTGGTCTCTCATTATTATTAAAATATTCACTAAGTTTCAAAGTGATGATTTCACATTTTCCTGCATCAAACCTCATTTTTATAGTTTGGTGTATCTCTCCATCTTTCGTTATTGTGTCATTATTCCCCATTGTAACCTCCTCATTTTGCATCATAGTTATATAGCACGGAAACAGACCTTTCCGTCCAATCAGTCCAGGCCAAGCATATCCCAAAGTAAGCTAGTCCCACCTGCCTGCTCCTGGCCCATATCCCTTCAAACCTTTCCTATCCATATGTTTATCCAAATATCTTTTAAATACTGTAATTATACCCACATCCACCATTTCCTCCTAAAGATCATTCCTGACACAAACTAACAGCTGAGAAAAACTTTGCCCCCCGTGTCTTTTTCAAATCTCTCTCCTCTCACCTTAAAAACGTGCCCCCCATCTTGAAATCCCCCTCCCAAGGGAAAAGTCAACCACCATTAATGCAGTCTATGCCTTTCATTATTTTGTAAATGGCTATAAGCTCACCTTTCTACCTCCTACACTCCAGTGAAAAAAATCACAGCCTATTCAACCTTTCTTTATAATGCAAACCTTCCATACCCAAAAACATCCTGGTAAATCATTCCTGAACCTTCTCCAGCTTAAAAATATCCTTCCTATAACTGAATGACCAGAACTGGACACAGTATTCTGGGAGGGGCCTCACCAATGTCCTGTACAACCTCAACTTGATTCCCAACTCCTATAGTCAAAGGACTGAGCAATGAAGGCAAGTGTACTAAACAGCTTTTTAACCACCCTGTTCATATGTGACACAAGCTTCAAGGAATCATGTCCGTGAACCTCTAGGTCCCTTTGTTCTGCAACACTACCTAAGGCCCTACCATTGATTGTCTAAGTCCTGCACCTTTGTTGTACCAAAATGCAATACTTCGCATTTATCTAAATTGAATTCCATCTGCTATTTTTCAGCCCATTGAACCATTTGATCAAGATCTTTTTGTAATCTTAGAAAACCTTCTTCAATGTGTACTATGCCACCAATTTTGGTGTTACCCACAAACTTACTGACCATGCCTTCTATATTGTCATCCAAATCATTAATATAAATGACAAACAAAAAAGGACCAGAACTGATCCCTGTGGAACATCGCTGGTGACAGACCTCCAATTCGAAAACTAACCTCCACCACCACTCTCTGTCTCCTGCCATTAAACCAATTATCCAATCTCCCATATCTTTCATAATCCAGCTGTCACACCCATCAATCAGAGTAGGGTCCCATAACCCCACTGTCCTCTCCACTTCCTGAATCCATGTGATCTCATTTTTATGAATGATCCTGATGCAGAATCTTCTGGATGCCCACATTTACAAAGGGAGTCTTCACCTGCCTTCTCAGTCTCTGATCAGTTGATGCTGCTTCAGTGTTACATTAAACCTGATCTCTCACCCCTTCCTGTCTGTACATGGCCCTGACACATCAGGTCACCTGTTTCTGCAGAACCGTCCAACCCTCAGCTCCAGGAGCACAGGGAGTGAGGATCGGAGTGCGTTTGGCTTTCTGGGGAGAGGACTTCTTCAGCAAAGGAGAGAGAGAAACATTAAAGGAATATTGGAGAGTTTCACCTGCAGTAGCAGGAAGCCTTGCTGGAACTGCTGCTTTCCTGTTGCTGTGACAGGAAGCTGAGCTGCTGGAGTGGAGGCTGCTGTTTCGTGAACATTTCTGCATTACTGCTGTCCCGCGGGCGGATTCCTGCCCGACCGCTGAATGTTTCTTCTGTAAAATCACTCAAATCAGCAGACAATAAACAGGAAGATACATTATCATACAATAGATTTCTGTAGAATTGTGCAAGGAACAGTACAGCTCAGGAACAGGCCCTTCAGCCCATTAAATATGTGCTGATACATGTTGCCTTTCTAAACTGAAAACCTTTCACTTCCCAGGCATCCCTATCCCTCTATTCCCGACCCATTCATGAATCTACCCAAATACCTCTTAAACATTACTATCATGTCTGGCACCAGGATTGGAGTATGGGATAAATCTGGAGGGGTACAGGAAGTTGGGGGGGGGGTGGTGAGGGATGGGGAGGTGGTAAATGAAGTTGGTGTGGGGAAGGCAAAAGAGGGGGGTAGGGAGAGAGAGGGGGCCTCTCAGATCCTAGGCCCTCCTACCATTCCCACCTCCCCCTGCCCCACCCCCACTGGGGGATCTTACCAACTCCCTTAGCAGCGATTGATTTACTGTCACTTGTAACGAAGTACAGTGAAAAACTTTGTTTATGAGCAGTACAGACAGATCATTGGAAGCAAGGATGTACAGATCAGAGAGACTTAGACAAGGCAGACAGATTCCATTGCACTAGGCAAGACCAAAGTTAGCAAGATCAGCATTATTTGAGGCCAGAGAGTCCATTTGTCAGTCTAATACTGGCCAGGAAGAAGCTGTCCCTGAACCTGCTGGTGTGTGTGTTCACACTTCTGTATCTGCTGCCTGATTGAAGAGGTTGTAGGAGATTGTTACTGGGGTGAGATGCCTTCCTGTGGTAATGAGCCGTGTAACTGGGGTCCGTGGATGGGAGGTTGGCTTCCGGATGGTCTGGGCTGTGCACACAACCTTCTGTACTTTCTTACGGCCCTGGACAGAGCAGCTATCGTACCAGGCTGTAATGTACCCAGACAGTATGCTCTCGATGGTGCATCTGTAACAGTTGGTGAGGGTCCTAATGGACAGGCTGAATTTCCTGAGCTGCCTGAGGAAGAAGAGACGTTGTTGTGCTTCTTGACCATCACATCTACTTGGGAAGTGCAGGACAGATTGCCAGTTAGCATCACTCCTGGTAACCTGGCACTCTCCACCCTCTCACCCTCCACTCCATTGATGTAGATGGGGACGTATTCTCCTCCTTTCTTTCTGAAGTCACTGATCAGTTCTTTCGTTTTGCCAGCATTGAGAGAAATGATTATCATTGCACCATGTCACCAAGCCCTCTATCTCCGTTCTGTGTTCTGACTCATTGTTGTGAGATAGCTGTCTCACCATGGTGCTTTCCTCAATGAACTTGTAGATGATGTTCATTTGGATTTTGGCAACACAGGGAGTACAGTATGGGGCTGAGGACACATCCTTGGGGGTCTCCAGTGTTGAGTGTTGTCATGGAGGAGGTGCAGTTATCTATCTTCACTGATTGGGGTCTGTGGGTCAGGAAGCTGAGGATGCAGTTACAGAGGGTGGGGCTGAGACCAAGGTCAGGGAGTTTTGAGATCAGTGTCTCCCCAGTGCTGAGCCCCATTACTATATTCTACACGATGGTTCTGGTGATGGTCGTGGCGATGGTTGTGGTGATAATTGTGGCGATGATTGTGGCGATGGTTGTGGTGATGGTTGTGGTGGTGGTGATGACGGTTATGGTGGCGATGGTGGTGATGATGGTTATGGTGGTGGTGATGGTTATGGTGGTGGTGATGGTGGTGGTGACGGTTGTGACGATGGTGGTGGTGATGGTTATGGTGGTGGTGATGGTGGTGGTGATGGTTGTGGCGATGGTGGTGGCGATGGTGGTGGCGATGGTGGTGATGGTGGTGGCGATGGTGATGGCGATGGTGGTGGCGATGGTGGTGGTGGTGGTGGTGATGATGGTGGTGGCGATGGTGGTGGTGATGGTTATGGTGGTGGTGATGGTTGTGGCGATGGTGGTGGCGATGGTGATGGTGGTGGTGATGATGAACTGTGTGTCTTCCTGAAGAAACTCTCATGCACTGTTGCCCAAGGTTGCAGGTGCCAGCCTTTGGTAAGATCTGGTTTTGACGGCGACCATGCAACCCCTGGGCATTGTTATTGAAAACTCTTCAGTTCGCTTTAGAAAGGGAAACCTGCTTCTGCCCCACCCCGCCCTGGGGAACTGTACCCCCATTCCTGCCCACCACCCCGCCCTGGGGAACTGTACCCCCCATTCCTGCCCACCACCCCGCCCTGGGGAACTGTACCCCCCATTCCCGCCCACCACCCCGCCCTGGGGAACTGTACCCCCCATTCCCGCCCACCACCCTGCCCTGGGGAACTGTACCCCCCATTCCAGCCCCCCACCCTGCCCTGGGGAACGGTCCCACAACCCCCTCCCCCACCCCGCCCTGGGGAACTGTACCCCCCATTCCTGCCCCCCACCTTGCCCTGGGGAATGGTCCCACAACCCCTCCCCCACCCCGCCCCAGGGAACTGTCCCTCTCCCCCCTCCCCCACCCCTGTCCTGGCTAACAGACTGCAGAGTGAAGGTACTGAGTGACTGACCTTGGCACAGAGCTGTCCTTGTTGTCCAAGTGGTTTCTGTTTGAAAGCGGATCTCTGTGTGGTTTCCACCTGCATGGCGGGTGGGTTCTGGAACGGGGGTGTGCGTAACGGCCTCTTGCTGCTCCGGGGTTGGGGATCTGAAAAGGATCAGAAAGGGCTTGAACCTCCATTGTCACTCATTAAATCCTGCTCTGCTCCAGTTAATGGGGTGACAGAAATGGAGTTTGACTTTCAATTCTGTAGCATCTAACCGTCAGGATGTTCCAAAGCATTTTACAGCAAAGACCCATTTTTTTAGGAAACATAACAGGCAGTTCATCCAAAACAAGATTCCATAAACAAGAACATGATAATGAGCAGATAGTCTGTTAAGTTATAAACTTGCTGCAATCCTCACAATGTTGTTGGAGTGGGAAAGATCTGACTCTCTCTGCTCTGGTACCAGGAGTTCTCTCTGAAAACTCCTTCAATCCTGTAAGCTCACCATTATATCAGCTGTCCTCCAACCCTGGGCTCTTTGGGTTCTTGATGCTTTATCAGTGGCTATATCTTTGACTGCATAGGCATTAAAGGCTATTAACACCTTCCTAACCCTCTCTCCCTCCTTAAAACCTACTTCATATTCTGAGATTTTCAATATCTGCCACAGTAACACCTTACAATGACTCTGTCAATGTTCTAGCCTAATGCCTTGAAGTGTGGTGCTACCTAAATGTATTTAGTTGTAAAGCAGCAATGTAAGCTGGCCTTTAGAATCAAATTGTTTACTATAATGCATGGGATATTTGACAATACTACTTAGGTTAAAGAAAAGTTTGAAACTCACAACTCTCCCTATTGTCTCCCTCTCCTGCAGTATCCAGATAATTAATGATTAAACCGTAGAGTCCTGAAGTATTGGTACCTCTCAGACCAGCTGGCCACTGAGGATACTGTGCTAGAGTTACTAATCTCAGACAGAGTGGATCAGACACAGCACAGAAACTACAGCCTTCTCATCCCAGGTCAAAATAACTGGACTTGGAGGTCACTGACAGTGTTGGGGATCTGAGTCCACCAACAGAACATGGAACATTACAGCACAAAGGCTCTTCAGCCCTCGATGTTGCACTGACCTGGGAAACCAAACTGAAGCCCATCTAACCTGCACTGTTCCATTTTCCTCCATATGTTTAGCCAATCGAGCTGAATCCAGAAATAGTGTGTGTGGAGACCCCAAAACACCCACCCCCCATCACAGTCTCATCTCCAAGATTCTCAAAGTCTGTTGAGAACAGTCTTCATCCTTCACTGCATTTCCCACTGTCACCCAACATCAAGCTAAAGGCACAAGACAAAGCAGATGTCATTTTCCCAAGACCAGGTATAGTTTAGAAGCAGCTGGAAATCAGGATTCTTACTCAGAGGCTGAGTGAAGGTGGACTGATAGTGGCTCCGGAGAGGGTCTGTGACTCCAGCTGATGCGTTCTTCCGACAGTTCTGATGGTGTTTGTGTTCACTGCAGAAGAAAAGGAAGGGTTAATTAGTGAGCTGTAACTTGGACATACCTTAACTGTGCTACCCAGGCACAGTTCCATCATATAGTCCCGAGGTTTTATATTCCTGACACCAGCCCTCTGGAATCTCCTGCAACGTCCATAAATTGAAGATTAATTTCCTGGACTCTGCATTTCAGAGGAAAATCACATCAACAACAAATTACGGAATATCTTTCCACTTTGTGTGAACAATTTGTTGATGAAAATATTGGGGAGTTGGGAAATTGCTATTTGACTGGATGGGCCAGTGGTTGTGCAATAACATCTCCAGGAATATACCCGGTACAAATCGGATACAATACCTGTGCATTGTTCTAGATGGATTGTCATTATCTAATCACCTGACATTGTTAAATCATCATTCATCTTGCAAAAGACTCATAAATCCAACAAAAACAAAGACTCATAAAACCAAGCAAGTGGATCTGTACTGTCATTATTTCCTCATGGTTATCACTGACTGGATCATAGAGGGGAGGGGAGAGTGACTGCCTTTGACATCAAGAGAAGGGATGGGATCTCTCTGTTAGCTGGAGTCATACCCAGCACATAGGAAGATGGTTGTAGTTGTTGAAAGTCAGTTATCTCAGCTCCAGCACATCTCCGCAGGAGTCCCTCAGGGTAGTGTCCTCGGCCCAACCATCTTCAGCTGCTTCATCAATGACCTTCCCTCCATCATAAGGGCAGAAGTGGGAATGTTCACTGATGATTGCACAGTGTTCAGCATCATTTGTGAGTCCTCAGCTACTGAAGCAGTCCATGTTCGGATGCAACAAGATATGGACATTACACAGGCTTAGGCCAAAACATGCCCAAAAACATTCTGACTTATCCCACACCAAGCAATGACCATCTCCAAGACAAGAATATCTAGCCATTGCCCTTTGACATTCAATGGCATTACCATCTCTGAATCCTCAGGCTGAAAGTACCTAGTGAGGTTTTGAAGTTCTGATCAGAATGATAACAAGGTGTGTGCTTTGCTAGAAAGTAAATTTATTGGCTTAATCTAATTTGGATAAAACCAAACGAACGAGTGAATCTATCAGCTTGAACTACTTTAGACGTGTTCACCCAGTGATCCTCACTGCCCTGGATGACACCTGCCTATTGGAGCTCGGTCAGTCAGTCCGAGGGTGAAAGCTCCCCCTGTATGAATACCATTCTGAATCTGATATTGCCATCTCGGAGTATTTTTCCCAAGTATTCCCAAGTGCTTGTTGGTCATAAGCAAATTCAGGTGTCACTACAAAACAGCCTGTTCTCAAAACAAGGCCGTGAAAGAAACAGGCTGCTTTTGCACTAACAGAAATAGAAATTGCTGGAAAAGCTCAGCAGGTCTGGCAGCATCTGTGGAGAGAAATCAGAGTTAACGTTTTGGATTTAATAACCCTTCCTCAAGATCCAGCTTTCATACTAAGTCTGTTTTCATGTATTTTCCTTCAATGTTTTTATTTCTATGTCCAATTAATCTTTAAGAATTTGATTTGGGGAAGTATTATTTTTAAGCCTAACACTACATCCTGACTATCAACATCCCAGGGATTACCATGGAGCAGAAACTAAACTGGACCTGTCACATTGGTAGAAAATTGATTTATAATTCATGTTATGTTTTAAGACTTGTGGGGAAAGGATCCTATTTCAGGTTTTCTGAACATACCTGGAATAGTTTCTTTAAACAAGGTCATTGAAAGTTATGTGTGCATTTTGGGGATATTTAGAGAGATAGGCTTTTATACCTCTCAATTACTGACTGAGTGTTAGCCAAATATTATATCTTGCTGGTTAAAGCACAGCAGGTTAGACAGCATCCTAGGAACAGGAAATTCGACGTTTCGGGCCAGAGCCCTTCATCAGGGCCCGAAACTTCGAATTTCCTGTTCCTAGGATGCTGCCTAACCTGCTGTGCTTTAACCAGCAACACATTTTCAGCTCTGATCTTCAGCATCTGAAGACCTCACTTTTTACTCGAAAATATTATATCTTCACTGACTCAGCTCATAACTGTGTATATTAAGAAATGTGATTTATAGATCTTTTTGTTTTAAGCCTGATATTGTTATGGTACTTAATTGTTTATTTTACCTGTAAGTATTTTATTCGGTGTTGTGGTTCCGTGGATTAGAGTGACAGTCCATTTCTCCAGCCTCAGTTATGACAATAAAAATACTGCGGCTGTGACAGCAAGTTAGAGGTTTGGAAACGTTCAGCGGCTCACTTCCTGACTCACCAATTACTCTCTACTACCTTCATGGCACCAGTCAGGAGGGTGAGGGAACACTCCCCACTTGCCTGGATGGGGCAGCTCCAACACACTCGCGAAGCTTGGCACCATCCAGGACTAAGCAGGGTATTTGATTGGCACCACATCCACAAACATCTACTCCCTCCACCATCAATGCTCAGTAGCAGCAGTGTGTACCCTTCTCAACAAGCACTGTAGTAATTCACCTGAATTTCTTACACAGTCCCCTTCCAAACCCATAACCTCTACCATATAAAAGGACAAGGGCAGCAGAAACATGGGAACATCACTCACCATCGTGACTTGGAAATATATCACTATTCCATCAGTGTTGCTGGGTCAAAATCCTGGAATTCTCTTCATGAGGGAATTGTGGGTCAAGCTACAGCCCATGGACTGCAATGGTTCAAGGAAGCAGCTCACCCCCACCTTCTCAACCAGGGATGGGCATTGCCAGGAACACAGGTCCTCCACAAACAAATATTAAAGAAAAAAATCCCTCCATTCAATTCGATCAGGGTTGGCTCGTACATTAACTACACCTTGGTTCTGTAGCTTCTAACAAAAGATTATCAATCTCAGCTTTGAAATGATCTCCAACATTTAGAGCTTTTTGGGTAGAGTTTCAAAACACTTTGGGGGAATAAGAGTTTCCTGACATCACCATGAATAATTTGCTCTGAATTTTAATGTTCAGCCCCTTGTGCTGTACTCCACCTTCCATCACCACCATTGGTGTCACTCACTCCAACCTCACCATGCTATCCAATCTTTTAATCATCTTAAATACCTTGATCACTCCATAATCTTGCAGATTGAAGGGAACACAGGCTCACTGTTTGCAAGAAGAACTCTCAGAATAAGTATCATTCCCACCTGAGATATGGAGCCCAGAACTGAACAGAGGAATCAAGACAGAGTCTAACCCGAGTTCTCTACAGCTGTGTTCAGGAGTAGACCATTCAGCCCCTTGAGCCTGTCCCACCATTCAGTGAGATGATTGCGGATCTGTGGCCTAACTCCATGTGCTTACCTTTGGCCCATACCCCTAGTGTCTCTGCTGACAGCAAATTATCTCCCACAGAATTAAAATTAACAAGTGATCCAGCACCCACTGCCATTTATGGAAAAGATTTCAAAATCTCTCCCAACCTTTGTGTGTGTAAGTGCTTCCCAACATCTCTCCTGAACAGTCTGGCCCTAATTCTCAGATGATGCCCCCAGTCTGGAATCCCCAAATCTTTACTCTGTCTTCACCTGTTAATATCATAAAGATGTTCATCAGATCACTCCTTAACCTTCTAAAAAATAGAGAAAGCAGACCGAATTTATATAATCGCTCTTCACAACTCCATCCCTGAAGTCCAGGTCTCATTTCTTGTAAACTTACATTGTATTCCTGCAAGGCCAATCTGTCCTTCCTATGGCTTGGTGCCCAGGTCTGCCCATAGTACTCCAAATGGGGTCTAACCAGGGCTTTGTATCATTAGAGTTATCATCTCCATGGTGGAGGCACTAGCATCACCACCCCCAACCTTCTCCTTCTTTTCTTTCTTTCTTTCTTTCTTTTTCTTTTTTCTTTTTCTTTCTTTCTTTTTTCTTCTTTTCTTCTTTATTTTTTTCTTTTTTTTCTTTCTTTTTTTCTTCATCGTCTGACACCATGGGGAAGGCAGAGCAGTGCTCAGTGGGTCATTTCCTGCAGCAGTGGCAGTGTCCAGAGCAGGGGCCTGGAATGAGGGCTCCTGACTGTGGTAGGTCCGAGGCATGGCCTCTTGGCAGGGTCATTGTAGCTGTACCTGGAGTGGGGACTGTTGGAGCCCTGGGGCACCCTACTGGGCTGGGTTTGAAGATGACCTCTATTTATGTAATTTCTTTCTATTCTTTTTGTAACTCAAAATGACATCAGATTGTGGCACAAAACACTTTTCGCTATATCTTTTTGGCTTGTCCTAGGATGGATGTGTTGTCGCAATCAAAGTGGTGCCTTCCTTATCTGTATGTAAGGATACTAGTGAGAGAGAGTCATGTCGTTTTGTGGCTAGTTGATGTTCGTGTATCCTGGTAGCTAACTTGCAACTTATTTTATAAATGACATTAGTTTTGTTTGGTGTCTGTATAGGGTCTTTCAAGTTAATTAGCTGCTGTTTTAGTGTCTGGGTGGGTTTGTGGGCTCCCATGATGCCAAGGAGTCTGAGAAGTCTGTCATCTTACAAAATACTGTGCAAGGACTGTAACAAACACTACATTGGACAAACAGGCAGAAAACTAGCCACCAAAGTACATAAACATCAACTAGCCATAAAAAGACATGACCCTCTCTCACTAGTATCTTTACATACAGATGAGGAAGGACACCACTTCTACTGGGACATCACATCTATTCTAAGACAAACCAAACAGAGACACGTGTGAGAATTCCTTGAAGCATGGCATTCCAACCGGAACTCTGTCAACAAACATATTGACTTGGATCCTATTTACCACTACCTGAGAAAAACAACAGGAAATTACATCACCAACCCAAGGAAACCTAAACATACAAATAGACAGAGAGCTAGACCACCAGTGCTTCATCCAGAGGCTCACTGAAGATGTTACCTAGTAAGGTGACAAAATATCTCAAAACAAACCTTCCAGCTCAGTGAGCAAACCTACATCCAGAACCTCAACCTGAGCTACAAATCTTCTCAAAACTCACCACAGAGGAACTTCGATTATCCGCACGAGATGGGCGGGCACTATTTCGTTTGGATAGCTGATTATTCAGTTAATTGATTCAATGCCTCTCCTCTGGGGCTTGGAGTTTTGGGAGGTTTCCTATTTCCTTGCTCTGCCTGCTGTGCTCCCTCTCTCTGTCTCAGGGTGTATTTCTGTCAGACAGTTGTATATAAGGGACCTGCAGCATTGCTGAAGCCCCCCTCACTCCCCCACCAAATCAGTTCACTTGCTAAGTCCGCTCCCCATTTAGGAGACTAGGCAGCATCACATCATGCACAAGACCCCATCCCCCGTCCGACCTCCCACCCCCGTCCGACCCCCCACCCTGCTCAGTTCAACCCCAACCCTGTCCGACCCCATCCACATTCTGCCCCCTGTGCCCCCAAATTCCCCACTCCCCCCACCCCAACTGGACACCCACAATAAGACTGCTTCTACCTTTGGGGGGGGGGGGGGGGGTGAGTCTCCAAAGGCAGGTGCGTGTGCACACACACACACACTCATACACACTCACACTCACTCACACACACACACACACACTCATACACACTCACACTCACTCACACACACACACACACACACACACACACACTCACAACACACACACACACACATATACACACAATCACTCACACACTCACTCACACACATACACATACACACTCACACTCACTCACACACACACACACACTCATACACACTCACACACACTCACACACACACACACACACACACACACTCACAACACACACACACACATATACACACAATCACTCACACACTCACACACATACACATACACACTCACACTCACTCACACACACATACACACTCACAATCACTCTCACAGACACTCACACACTTACACATACACACTCACACTCACTCACACACACACTCACACTCACTCACACACACATATACACTCACAATCATTCACACAAACACATACACACTTACACACACATACATACACACTCACATACACACACATACACATATATACACACTCACACTCACACACACATACACACTCACAATCACTCACACATACACACATATATACACACACACACACACACACACACTCACTCACACACACACATATACACTCACAATCACTCACACACACACATACACACTCACACACACATACACACTCACACTCTCACACACTCACTCACACACACACACACACTCACTCCCACAATACAAACTCACACACACTCACACACACATATACACTCACTCACATACACACTCACATTCACTCACACAAACACACACACACATACACACTCACACTTGCACACACACACTCACACTCTCATACACTCACTCACACACACACACTCACTCCCACAATACAAACACACACACTCACACACACATATACACTCACTCACATACACACTCACATTCACTCACACAAACACACACACACACACTCACACTTGCACACACACTCACACACACATACACACAGTCACTCACACACACACTCACTCACAACACACACTCACACACATACACACACAAACACACACACACATACACACACAAACTCACACACATACTCACTCACACACACTCACACACACATACACACTCACACTCACACACACGCACTGAAATACATATACACACTCACACACACAGCCAAACTCACACACACACACTCACACACACATACATACACATTCACATACACACACAAACTCACACGCATACACACACTCACACATACATTCACACACACACACTCACATACACACACACACTCACACACACGCACACACTCACACTCCCTCACACACACACACACTCACACACACTCACACTCACACACATACACACACACGCACACACACATACACACACACGCGCACATACGCGCACACACACGTACACACAGACACACACGCACACACGCACAAACACACACATGCACACACATACATGCACACACACACACATGCATACACGCACACACACGTAAACACACGCACATGCACACACATACACACATTCACATCCGCACACGCACATGCACACACATACACACATTCACATCCGCACACGCACACGCACACACACACGTACACAACATGCACATGCACACTTACACACATGCATGCACACAAACGCACACACACACGTGTGCACATATACACAATTTTTTACTGCAACTTTTTGTCAAGGTCCACCTTTGCCCTGGACAACGTTGGAGAGATTATCTGGGGAAGGGGGGTTCAGGGTACACCCCTGTATAGAACTCCAGGGAAAGTGTTGGGGGGGAGTGCGAGAGAAAGAGAGAAAGAAAGTGAGAGAAAGAGAGAGGGCGGGAGGTCAGTCATTTGGAGATGGAGTCTGGTCTCCCATCGATGTCCAGGACTATTCTCAGCAGTATTTCAGTAAGCTGCATTCACTGGAAACAAAAGGTGCAATCAATGTTGGAAACACATCTTTGATGTAATGTTTCTATCAGGACCTCAAGATCACCTTCGGGTAATCCGATATTTGGATTATTGATATTCAGATAATTGAGGTTCCTCTGTAATTGGAATAACCAATTCCTCATATTAAAATCACCTCAGATTAAACTGAGGGACAGCGAGTGTTTGAGTGACGGATAGTAGTTTTTTAGAACTAATTGTGTGTTCTTTTGGTTTAATCACTTTCAACTTCCCCATACCATGTCATTCAATATGGCATTGTCAAGTCAGTGGCACACTATCAGCCAATCAGATCAATTGATTAGACCACTGCACCAGCTCATTGGACACATCTCTGTGCATGGTTTGCAGCCAGTGAGCGAAGCAAAGGCCATTGTACGTTTACAAATAAAAATTATAATATTTTATTGATATAGAGCTATGGGGGGAGAGCGGGGATGAGTTTGGGGATTAGTACAGGGCTATGGTGAGAGTCATAGGGTCATAGAGATGTACAGCATGGAAACAGACCCTTCGGTCCCACCCGTCTGTGCTGACCAGATATCCCAACCCAATCTAGTCCCACCTGCCAGCACCCGGCCCATATCCCTCCAAACCCTTCCTATTCATATACCCATCCAGATACCCCTTAAATGTTGCAATTGTACAAGCCTCCACCACATCCTCTGGCAGCTCATTCCATACACATACCACCCTCTGTGTGAAAATGTTGCCCCATAGGTCTTTTTTATATCTTTCCCATCTCATCCTAAACCTGTGCCCTCTAGTTCTGGACTCCCCAATCCCAGGGAAAAGACTTTGTCTATTTACCCTATCTATGCCCCTCATAATTTGTAAAATCTCTATAAGGTCACCCCTCAGCCTCCGACGCTCCAGGGAAAACAGCCCCAGCGTGTTCAGCCTCTTCCTGTAGCTCAAACCCTCTAACCCTGGCAACATCCTTGTAAATCTTTTCTGAACCCTTTCAAGATTCACAACATTTCCGATAGGAAGGAGACCAGAATTGCACACAATATTCCAACAGTGGCCTAACCAATGTCCTGTACAACCGAAACATGACCTCCCAACTCCTGCACTCAATACTTTGACCAATAAAGGATAGCATACCAAACACCTTCTTCACTATCCTATCTACCTGCGACTCCACTTTCAAGAAGTTATGAATCTGCACACCAAGGTCTCTTTGTTCAGCAACACTCTCTAGGACCTTACCATTAAGTGTATACGTCCTGCTCTGATTTGCTTTCCCAAAATGCAGCACCTTGCATTTATCTGAATTAATCTCCATCTGCCACTTCTCAGCCCATTGGCCCATCTGGTCCAGATCCTGTTGTAATCTGAGGTAATCCCCTTCACTGTCTACTACACCTCCAATTTTGGTGTCATCTGCAAACTTACTAACTGTATCTCTTATGCTCACATCCAAATCATTTATGTAAATGACAAAAAGTAGTGGACCCAGCACCGATCCTTGTGGCACTCCACTGGTCACAGGCCTCCAGTCTGAAAAACAACCCTTCACCATCACCCTCTGTCTTCTACCTTTGAGCCAGTTCTGTATCCAAATGGCTAGTTCTCCCTGTATTCCGTGAGATCTAACCTTGCTAACCAGTCTCCCATGGGGAACGTTGCTGAACACTTTACTGAAGTCCATATAGATTACATCTACTACTCTGCCCTCATCAATCCTCTTTGTTACTTCATCAAAAAACTCAATCAAGTTTGAGACATGATTTCCCATGCACAAAGCCATATTGACTATCCATAATCAGTCCTTGCCTTTCCAAATACATGTACGTCCTGTCCCTCATGATTCCCTTACAACAGGAAATTCGACGTTTCGGGCATAAGCCCTTCATCAGGATTCCTGATGAAGGGCTTATGCCTGAAACGTCGAATTTCCAGTTCCTTGGATGCTGTCTGACCTGCTGCGCTTTAACCAGCAACACATTTTTAGCTCTGATCTCCAGCATCTGCAGACCTCACTTTTTACTCATGATTCCCTCAAACAATTTGCCCACCACCGAAGTCAGGCTCACCGGTCTATAGTTCCCTGGCTTGTCTTTACCGCCCTTCTTAAACAGTGGTACCATGTTTGCCAACCTCCAGTCTTCCGGCACCTCACCTGTGACTATCGATGATACAAATATCTCAGCAAGAGGCCCAGCAATCACTTCTCTAGCTTCCCACAGAGTTCTCGGGTACACCTGATCAGGTCCTGGGGATTTATCCACCTTTACCCATTTCAAGACATCCAGCACTTCCTCCTCTGTAATATGAATATTTTGCAAGATGTCATCATCTATATTTTTGTAGTCTATATCTTCCATATCCTTTTCCACAGTAAATACTGATGCAAAATACTCATTCAGTATCTCCCCCATTTTCTGTGGCTCCACACAAAGGCCGCCTTGCTGATCTTTGAGGGACCCTATTCTCTCCCTAGTTACCCTTTTGTCCATAATGTATTTGTAAATACCCTTTGGATTCTCCTTAATTCTATTTGCCAAAGCTATCTCCTATCCCCTTTTTGCCCTCCTGATTTCCCTCTTAAGTATACTCCTACTTCCTTTATACTCTTCTAAGGATTCACTCGATCTACCCTGTCTATACCTTCTTTTTCTGAACCAAGCCCTCAATTTCTTTAGTCATCCAGCATTCCCTATACCTAGCAGCCTTCCCTTTCACCCTGACAGGAATATACTTTCTCTGGATTCTTGTTATCTCATTTTGAAGGCTTCCCATTTTCCAGCCATCCCTTTACCTGCGAACATCTGCCCCCAATCAGCTTTTGAAAGTTCTTGCCTAATATGATTAAAATTGGCCTTTCTCCAATTTAGAACTTCAACTTTTAGATCTGGTCTAACGTACCCCTCGTTGCACTAGAGCCGGTCTCAATACCAGAAACTTAGCTGTTCGTGCTACATTCCCCTGGGAATCCATCACCTCCTATATTTTTCAAAACAGCATACCTGTTTGAAATGGGTATATCCAAAAAAGACTACTGCACCATTGCCTACCTCTCTTACCCTTCCTGCAGTTAACCCATCAATGTGACTGTATCTGAGACTTTGCCCCCTTCCTATAACTGCCATCCATCACATACTGTTGCTGTTGCAATTTCCTCATTGCTTCTATCTGTCTCGCCAACCGATCCATTCAATCTGATAAGATTCGCAGCCAACAGTATTTATGGCAGATATAATCTGCAGAAACCCTTAAACTCTCTTTAAATTCCCACATCTGACAAGAAGTACATATCGTTGCAAAGGCCATTTTTGCTCCTTCACAATCTATAGACCCAGAAAATAACACTGTCTTACTCCTCTACAAACACTGCCCCAGGTTAAATTAATAGCTATGGCTTATATTTTAAGTTTAATCAAGAGACTTATCTCCAAAAACATATAATCAAGAAAGAACCCACTCTACTCACTACTGCAGACTTTCTGTAGATCACATTTAAAACAACGATTAACTTATCTGATTCTGTGCTGTGAACTTCACCCGACAGTTCCTCCAAGATCAGTTGTGAATTTCACTGTTTGTTAATTTTCCCAGGTGCACTCCGATGTCCAGTGATCCATGAATTCAAACAGCAAAGGCAGTTTCCGTTTCTTTCTCTCTCTCGCTCCCTCCTGCACTGTCCTCACCATGTGCTGCCTTTGTCTGCTCTTCTCCCTTTTAAAACTGCTGTTGTTTTGACTTTTTTTTCCCAAAGTTCCAAAACAATGCAACAGCGTATAAAACAGGAATTGCTGCTCCTGGAATTCGAGGAAATCACCTCCAGCGCCTAAAATACCTCAAAAAGGAGCAGCCTGTTACAGCCAGAAATTTTTCCCGTCCTCCATCTTGGATTACCCAGAAGCAACAGTTTAATGTGTCCTCTTCCTATGCAAGACGGAAAGGATAATGGATTCTGAATTCATCTAATCCAAAGATGATGTCAGAGGCTTTCAACTGACATATGATTCAACTTCCTTGAGCTTTAGATTAGAGATCATCTCTGTTAGTTCCTCTGTTAGTGTGAGACAAAGACAGAGGGAGAGAGTTGGGGGAACCCTGCAGGGAACTCAGTGAATGGAAATCTAAAAAGGTGTTTGTAAGTTTAGAACTTTCTCCCTAACGACACCTAATGGGTCCACTTACAGCACGTGACGACAGCTCACTACCAGGGCAACTGGGACAGGTAATAATATTGGCCCAGGCAACATCTCAGGAAAGGATTTTTTAAAATTATAAACCTCAAATACAAGAGCACAAACCTTCATCTCCAGCATCATACAGGACAGGCTGGAGCTCCAAAATAACACTGGCTGGAAACTTATAGAATCTTCTCCCACAGTTTAACAGCAATGTTTTCTAACATCTCCAGGTACAGTCTGTATTCCCTCGGTTTCAGATCTGAACTATTGCTGTTTTTGTCTGGGAATCCACAGTCTGAGGTAATATTCTTAAAACAGTGAAAACCTGTCTTCATATAGCACCTGTCCCGTCCTGCAGGATAACCTACAGTGATGTCCCAATGTGTTACAGTTTCTAAATTCTCAGTCCTCCTCCACTGAAGGAATTGGCTTGGATTCTGTCTGACACTCACTCAAACAGCCATTGTTCCAATGCAGGACATTCAACTGTGGGGGGAGATCACAGTCAACGTTAAAACCAGTGTGCACTTTCCAGTCGGGACCATTGGCTGCTCAGGAGCAGGAATCCCAGCTCAATTTACCCTAGCCCCTGTCAGGGGTTGGGGGTAATTGTTCTGCGATGTCACTGTCATTGTGATGGCATCAGCTAGTTAACTAGTTACCAGTAACCAGTTAACCAAGGTTAGCTGTCAATGGCAGTGTGGAGGATGCAGAGTTAGGGAACTGCTTTGATGACAGAGCAGGTGGGACGGGGTTTAGAGTTGAATTGGGATAAATGGGTTTGTGGGAGTGGGGAGGGAAGGGGACAGCGGGGGAAGTGCCAGTAAGTTCAGACATGAGGGAAATATAGGAATGCTCCTTGTGAACTTGTCAATCTAACAAAGAGGATTTTAGAACCATCCTTACCCACAGTCACACAGCTCACAAAGACATGAAAACACAGGGAATTCCAGCTTTTCCAGATGTTCCAAATCTTCCAGAGCCATTTTAAATCAAGAAGTTTGTTTTAAAATATTTCTCACAAACAATCAGAAATGGAGAGTTCCTTTTCAGTGTGTTCCAGAGGCAGTCTCCTCCTGTTTGTATTCGATCACACTATCCCCATGCTCAGGTTAGTGTACAGCTGTAACCATGGCACTCGGTAAGGTACAGGTCTGCCCCAAGCTGGGCAATTATTTTCATGTGAAACTGGAATCAGTACACACCCAAACCCTGGCTGAACAATTGAGTAGGTGGAGTTTACTCAGTACTCGCCTGAGACGGGAGTTATTGTAGACATTGTCTGTACTGCTGCTCTGACAAACACTGTTGGACTGGGGTGGACAAAGTTAAAAATCACACAACACCAGGTTATAGTCCAACAAGTTTATTTGAAAGTACAAGCTTTTGGAGAGTTGTTCCTTCGTCAGGTAGCTGTTGGGCATGATCATAGGAAACAGAATTTGTAAGTGAAAGATCGAAGTGTCATAACAACTGATGCAATGTATTAGACAAACCTAGATTACTGTTAACATAGAACATAGAACAGTACAACACGGTACAGGCCCTTCGGTCTTCAATTTGTGCCAACCTTTTATCCTACTCTAAGATCAGACTAACCTATATACCCTTCATTGTACTATCATCCATGTGCATATTCAAGAGTGGCTTAAATGTCCCTAATGTCTCAGACTCTATCACCACCGCTTGCAGTGCACTTCACACACCCACCACTCTGTGTAAAAAACCAACCTCTGACATCTCCCCTAAACCTTCCTCTAATCACCATATAATTATGACCCCTCATGAGAAACATTTCCACTCTATCTCTGCCTCTTATCATCTTCTATGAAGTCACCTCTCATCCTTCTTCACTCCAGCAAGAAAAGTCCTAGCTCTCTCAACCTTTCTTCATAAGACATGCCCTCCAGTCCAGGCAGCATCCTCATAAATTCCCTCTGCACTCTCTCTAAAGCTTTCACATCCTTCCAATAATGAGGTGACCACAACTGAACACAACATTCCAAGTGTGGTCTAACCAGGGCTTTATAGAGCTGCAGCATAACTTCGCAGCTCTTAAACTCAATCCATTTGCTAATGAAACTCAACATTCATACACCTGAACAACCCAATTAACTTGGGTGGCAACTTTAAGAGATCTATGGACATGGACCACAAGATCTCTCTGTTCCTCCACACTGCCAAGAATCCTGCCTTTAACCCTGTATTCTACATTCAAATTCAACTTTCCAAAATGAATTGCTTCACACTTTTCCAGGTTGAACTCCATCTGCCACTTACCAGCCCAGTTCTGCATCCTGTCAACGTCCCATTGCAACCTACAACAGCCCTCCACACTATCCACCACTCCACCAACCTTTGTATCATCCACAAACTTTACTAACTCACCCTCCCACTTCCTCGTCCAAGTCATTTATAAAAATCACAAAGAGCAAAGGTCCCAGAACAGATCCCTGCGGAACACCACTGGTCACCGAGCTCCAGGCTGAATACTTTCCATCTACTACCACCCTCTATCTTCTATGACCCAGCCAATTCTGTATCCAGACAGCCAGATTTCACTGCATCCCATGTTACCTTACTTTCTGAATGAGCCTCCCATGGAGAACCTTATCAAAAGCCTTGGTAAAATCCATGTACACCACATCTACTGCTCTACCTTCAATGTATTTTTTCACATCCTCAAAGAATTCAGTTATGATTGTGAGGCATGATCTGCCCCACACAAAGACATGCTAACTATCTCTAATCAAACTGTGCTTCTCCGCAAATCCTGTCTCTCAGGATCCTTTCCAATAATTTGCCCACCATTAACATAAGACTGACTGGTCTGTAATTCCCAGGATTATCCCTATTCCCTTTCTCGAACAAAGGAATAACATTTGCCACCCTCCCGTCATCTGGCAGTACTCCAGTGGACAGTGAGGACGCAGAGATCATCACCAAAGGCGCGCAATCTCTTACCTCCTCACCCATCCCCCATCCAACCTCACAACACACCACCTCTCTCCCCCATCCATCCTCCATTTACCCCCACAACACACCAGCATCCCCTCCTCCCCCATCCCCATCCTACCCCACAATGCACCAGCTCCTCCTCCTCATCCACCCCCCAGCCACCCCCACAAAACACCAGCTCTTTCTCCTCACCCATCCCCCATCCAGCAATGTACCCTATCCCTCCATCTCTCCCTCACCTCACCCCCTTCATCACCCCCATACTCCTTCTCAGGCCCCCATCCCACTCTGCAGCCCAACCCCCTCCCAATCTACTTTCTCTCCCACTCCCCACCACGTGACATCACCCTTCTGCCCTCCTCTAGCCCATCAGCCACCATGGGACCCCACTATGACCCCTGACCTTGAACTCTCTGAGGCCGAACGGTCTGTCCTCAGGAAAAGGCTCACGTTGGTTTTCTTCCAGCCCCACCTCAATGATCTGTCGCCGTGTGAAGCTCTTCCGCTGCCTCCAGCTCTGGGCCTTGTTCTTTGACAGAAACTCCCAACCTCCCTCCGATGACCCCTTCTCCCGCCTCCAATCTTCCTCCTCCACCTGGTCACCCCTGAAGGGCTTGTACTTGCTCTAGACCTCTTCATTGCTGACTGCTGATGTAAGACACCCCCTCACCCACTCCAACCTCCTCCCCTCTGAACGTGCAATGCTCCCTCACTGTGCAACAACCCCTCGTTCACCCTCAAACCCGCTGACAAAGGCGGGATGGTCGTAGTCTGGAGAATGGACCTCTACATCACAGAGGCCGAATGACAACTCTCCGACACCTCGTCCTATCTTCCCCCTTGCCCATGACCCCACCATGACCCATCAGGCCAAAATCTCCCGCACGGTCTGTGCCCCTATTGCCTCCAGAGATCTCCCCTCCTCAGCCTCCAAACTCATAGTCCCCCAGCCCCGCTCTGCCTGGGTTCTGCCTACTCCCAAGATCCACAAGCCCAACTACTCTGACCGACCCATCGTCTCGGCATGCTCCTGCCCCACCAAACTCACCTCGTCCTACCTCAACTCCATCCTCTCCTCCTTCCCACCTACACCCAACACACCGAACACATCGTCCACCTCTGCAGCATCTTCCAGTTCCCCGGCTCCCAGCACTTTATCTTCACTATGGACGTGCAGTCCTTATACACGTCCATACCCCACAAGGATGGCTTCCAGACTCTCCGCTTCTTCCTCTCCAACAGACCCATCCAGTCCCCCTCCGCCAATACCTTCCTCTGCCTCGCTTAATAAGTCCTCACCCTCAACTTTCCCTTTAACTTCTCCCATATCCTCCAAATCCAGGGGGTGGCTATGGGCACCCGAATGGGCCCCAGCTATACCTGCCTCTTTGTTGGTTATATTGAACAGTCCCTCTTCAGTACCTACACAGGCACTGTTCCCCATTACATCGATGACTGCACCGGTGCGGTGTCCTACACCCAGGCTGAACCGGAACAGTTCATCAACTTCACCCACAACTTCCACCCCGCCCTCAAATTCACTTGTTTCATCTCGGACACCTCCCTCCCATTTCACCATTTCCATCTCCAGTGACAGTCTCCAGAAGGATGTTTACTACAAACCCACAGACTCATAACTACCTGGACTACACCTCCTCCCACCCAGTATCCTGCAAGAACTCCATCCCATTCTCCAAATTCCTCCACCTCCGCAGCATCTGCTCGGATGAGGAGACTTTCCATTCCCAAGCATCTCAGATATCCACCTATTTCAAACAACATGCTTTTCCTCCCTCTGTCATCCAGACAGCCCTCCACTGCACCACTTCCACTCCCCATTCCACTGCTCTAAACCCCCCCGCAAAACGCAACAAAGACAGAGTCCCCCTGTCCTCACCTACAAACCCACCAGTCTCCACATCCAACACATCATCCTTACACACTTTCTCCAACTCTGCAACCACCAAGAACAACTTCCCCTCCCCTCCCCCACCCCTCCCTGCCTTCCTCAAGGACCATTCCCTTCGACAGTCCTTTGTTTGTGGCACTCTCCCCACTGACCCAGCTGACCTCCCATCTACCTTCCCCTGCATCTGGAAAAGATGCAAAACCAGCAGGTACCCCACTCCCCTCACTTCCATCCAGGGCCCCAAACATCCCTCCAGGTGAGACAGAGGCTCACCTACCTCTCCTCCAACCTAGTTTACTGCACCAGTGCTCCCAATGTGGTCTTCTCTACATCGGGGGGGGACTGAATGTTAACTTAGGGAACGGCTCACTGAGCACCTCAGCTGGGTCCATGGTGGCTGACCAGACCTTCTAGTTACTGCCCATTTTAATCCCCCTTCCTACTCCCTTTCTGACATGACCATTCTTGGCCTCCTCCAATGCCACAATGAACCACAGCGCAAGTTGGAGGGATAGCGCCTCATCTTCCACCTGGGCAGCCCAGAGGACTCGGCGTTGAGTTCTCCAATTTCAAATACCCTCCCTTCCCATCCCTCAACTCTCTTCCCAGCCCCTCCCCCTCCCTTCCACTCCTCACTGGCACCAACCGCATTCATTCCTCCCATTGACCAACCAGGTCATACCTTCTACCTGTCTCCACCTATCGCCACCTCACTGACCTGACCCCACCACCCCCTTTATCTGCAGCTCCCCCCCCCACACCCACCCCCAGTCTGAAAGAAGGGTTACACCCAAAATATTGGCTTCTCCAGCTCCTGCTGCTGCCTGCCTTGATGTGTTCCTCCAGCCTCCTGCCTGTCTGGTTTAGTGAATGGCAGCCGGTGACTAGTGCGATACTGGAAGAATCAGTGCCAGGATCCCAGCTATTCACAACGTATTAATGATTTGGAGGAGGGAATAAAATGTAATATCTCCAGATTTTCAAATGATACAAAGCAGCTTGGAGGGTGAGCTAAGAGGAGATGCAGAGATACATCAGGGTGAATTGGACAGGCTGAGTGAGTGGGCAAATACATGACAGATAGACTATAATATAGGTAAATGGAATAAAGGCAGATTATTATTTGAATGGCTGTAAATTGAGAGATGGGAATGTGCAATGAGACTGGGGTGTCCTCATGCACTAGTTACTAAAAGGGGGTGGGTGCAGCGGGCAGTAAAGAAAACAAACTGTACATTAGCTTCCCTAACAAGAGCAATGGGAATAGCTTGCTGCAATTATATAAGGCTTTTGCGAGGTCACGCCTAGAATATTGTGTGTGGCTTTGGTATCCATATCTGAGAAAAGCTGTTCCTGCCATAGAGAGAGGGCAGCATACATTTATCAAATTAATTCCTGAGAGGGGAAACATATAAAAGAGACCTAAGGGGCAATGTTTTTATGCAGAGGGTGGTATGTGTATGGAATGAGCTGCCAGAGGAAGTGGTGGAGGCTGGTACAATTGCAACGTTTAAGAGGCATTTGGATGGGTATATGAATAGGAAGGGTTTGGAGGAATATGGGCCGGGTGCTGGCAGGTGGGACTAGATTGGATTGGGATATCTGGTCGGCATGGACAGGTTGGACCGAAGGGTCTGTTTCCATGCTGTACAGCGCTATGACTCTATGACTGACATTTGAGAGACCCTGCAACCGCACAGAATTAATGTGGATTCCACCACTTTCCTCATTTCCCCTTGCCCCACCTCATCCCAACTCAGCCCCGCCCTCAGTCCATCACCTTTCCTGTCTATCCACTCCACCCTCCCCTCTGACCTATCACCTTCACCCCCACCTTCATCCACCTATTTTATTCTCAACTACCTTCCCCCAACCCCAGCCCCCTCCCATTTATCTCTCAGCACCCCCCCCAGCCCACAACCTCATTTCTGATGAAGGGCTTATGCCAGAAACGTCGATTCACCTGCTCCTGGGATGCTGCCTGACCTGCTGTGCTTTTCCAGCAACACTCTGTGGTCTCTGATCTCCAGCATCTGCACTCCTCACTTTCTCCATATGAGAGCGATTGAGTCGGTTAAGATTGTGTTCAGTGGAGTTTAAAAGGATGAGGAGTGTCTCCTAGAAACCTATAACATTCAAACAGACCAGGCAGGGTACAATTAAACAAAAAGAGAAACTGCTGGAGAGTCTCAGCAGATCCGGCAGTGTCTGTGGGGAGGGTAACAGGGGTAAGGACTTTTACTCAGATCTCAAATATCCACACTGCATTTATCCTCTTGAAAGAAAAGGCAGAGAGTCTTTAGGATTGCTGTGGAGGAGGTGAACCCACAAGCAGGGCAGACCAATCCTGGGCCACAACCAGGAGAGTCTCTAACAAACCCAGTCAGGAATTAAGGAGATACCTCTTCACCCAGAGACTCCCACACGGAGAGGCCCAGGTGAACAATAAGGAGAGGGCAACCGAGGGGCAGAGTGTACAAGTGAGGGAAGCAGGAATACAAGCAGAGGTGAGATAAAGTGGGAGGGTGTGTGGGGTGAAGTCACGTGTGGAGTGGAAAGCCCAGTACCATGCTGAGGGGCCAAATGGCCTGACTCTATAACCAGGTAAAAACAATGACTGCAGATGCTGGAAACCAGATTCTGGATCAGAGTGGTGCTGGAAGAGCACAGCAATTCAGGCAGCATCCGAGGAGCAGGAAAATCGACGTTTCGGGCAAAAGCCCTTCATCCGGACTCTATAACCAGTTACAGTACCTGCAAAATGCTGTCACTGTGGTAAGTGAATGAGTCAATGGCTGATGTAACAGATGAGTGTAGTTTCATTTCACTGACTCTGTTGGATTATTCTGTGGGAAATAAGAGGGAATGAAGGAAGTGTGTGACGCTGCAGTTCCAGCCCTGGTCAGTAGGAGGCCCCAGAGGCTGTGTTTTTGCTGTTTGAATGTTTCACTGTCAGCACTCCCCAAGGAACAATGTTAAAAAGGCGAGGCATTTTAAAAACTCATTTAACAGGACAACGTTCTCTCTAACCCATGCTGGGGGTTCCTGCTGTAAATTCAGCAGCTCCCAGTCATTGCCCACCACAGGCTCCGGTCCGTGTTAAATAATCCAGTGATCAATTAGTTAGAGGAAAATATAAAGTGATAGAGTAGGGGAATAGCTCTGGTTGGGTTAATCTTTGGAGGGTCAGCATGGAGTTGTTGGGCCGAATGGCCTATTTCCACACTGTAGGGAGTCTATACTAAAATAAAGCAAGGAACTGCGGATGCTCGAAATCTGAATCAAACACAAAAATAGCTGGAGAAACTCAGCAGGTCCAGCAGCGTCTGCGGGAAGAAAGCAGAGTCACTGTTTCTCTGCCAGACCTGCAGAGTTTCTCCAGCTATTTCTGTTTTTTTGTTGGTAAGACTCTATACTTTATGTCAACTCCTTATAGATTAAAAATGTAGTTTGTGGGGGTTAAGCAGAGCCCTGTACCCCGCAGAGAAACAGCCTGCGGTTCTGAGTGGGGGCTGTGACGCTGGAGAGAGAGATGAGGATCAGTGTAACCACTCTTTCCTGTTTCTCTGTCTCAGAGCTCGTTCTCAACCCAACGGAAAAATCGCGTCAGTCTGTGTTTTTAACCTAAATTCACCTGCCCTCCTCAATTGAAGATAGTTTCAGCTTTTGAAAAATAAAATAAACTAACATCTTTTTTTTATTTTAAATTTCCCCCAAAAGTGTTCCGAAGATGAAGTGTCCCATTCTCCTGATCACGGCCACATTTGTGGCTCTGCAGTTATTCGGTGAGTCAAATATCTCTCAGCGATGGGTTTTACATTCTTTCGTTAAAATGTGCCAAATTGCGCCGTTTCTTTCGTGTTATTGGCTTCAATACAGTAGCGATAGCGCTGAGGAAAATAACACCCGAAAAGTTACAATTTTTTAATTATTTAGCAAAATACGTCGCAGTCCATTCTGCCCTGAAATGGTTAGAATGAAATAGGCGAAGGGCCGAATTATTTGTGTTTTAAAAAAAAAGTATAAATTCCGATTGGGATTAAATAAATACCGCCACTTTGTAGAAACTAAACCCAGGCGCTGCGGAGTTTGCAAAGTCCCGCATTTGTATCTCTCACATTTTGTTTGATGAACGGGGGTAAACATTTTCTACAGAGAATGCCTGGAGTTTGAGGTTGGGGTTAGATCCTGAGTGTTGGGTTCTGGAATATTCTGCAGCCTGGGATTTAACATTAGAGACCATTTCAATCCCAGGGAAATGACGGTTCTCAACTTTGAGAAATAAATGAAACGATTTGCTGGAAATCGAACCCTTGTTGGATATTAATGCTGTAAACTCCCAGTTACTGCCCATCCCAGCCACAGGCTGCAAACCGCCCTCAATAATAATATTTTACACTAAATTAAAGCAAGGACTTGATTAAAATCTGTATGAGATTCTGAAAATGATAAATCCATCACTTTCCAAATTGGGTTAAAGTTGTTGCCAAGTGTTTTGCAGTTTAGCGGGTTTTCAGCAGGTTACTGAGGTTCTAGATGTTGGTCACATCCAACATTTAAAGTTTAAATAAATATAAAAAAAGCAGGAATTCAAATCCTTCTCAAGTTTTCAGGAGTTTCACTTCAGGGACTGCGCCAACTCGGCCCCAAACTCCTAACCCTTTCCCCGCGCACGCGCCCCACGCCGCCCCACCACGCGCACTGCGGCTCCGGCCGCGTCCCCGAGCCCGTGCGCGCTCCTGAAGCCGGCCGCCCGCCCGGTGCCCGCCCACACACCAGGCGGAGGTGGAACTGAAGATGTTTCTGCAAAGGGGGAAATTGAAACTGCTGTCGGGGTGTCACTGACACCGGGCTAAGCACCATTCCCCCCATCCCCACTACCCTCACCCTCAGCCCCAACTCCCTATTACCCCCAACCCATCCCCACTATCTCCCCACCCCAGTCCCCACTCCCCCCAACCCTGTCCCCACTCCCCTCTCCCTAGTCCCCACTCCCCATTCCCCCACCCCATCCCCACTATCTCCCCACCCCAGTCCCCACTCCCCCCAACCCTGTCCCCACTCACCCCACCACACCCCAGTCCCCACTCCCCCATCCCCACTCCCCACTCACCCCACTTCCCAGTCCCCACTCACCCCACTCACCCCACCACCCCACCACCCCACCACTCTCCACTCCCCACTCCCTACTCCCCCCACCCCACTCCCCAAACCCCAGTCCTGATGTAGTACCATCCCCTGACTGACCCCATTGCTCCTGCAATCCCATTTCCCACACAATCCCACTCCATTTCCTGTTCACTTGGCCAGTGGGATGTGGAGCGTCTGTGGAATCTTGAGTAAAACTGAACAATTTTTGTCAGCCTGAGGGGGGAAGGAAAGGATTTTGGGTCTTACCAGTTTGTGGTAATTTGAAAACTGGACACGAGGAAGGATTGGAAGCTGTAAAGGCTGAAAGGAGAGTGGGTATGGAGGGTATGATGGCCCAGGCTAAAGAACAGGCTCCATGGGCACCCTTGGGGGGGCAAGAGACGGCCAGAGAGAAGGTTTGAAGTCTCCATCTACCTCGTCCCTCCCAGCTTCCAGCTGAATTCAGGTTCTAACAGATTCAACTGAACAATGTCAC
The DNA here is from genome assembly GCF_020745735.1 of Hemiscyllium ocellatum. Classification (NCBI taxonomy): domain Eukaryota; kingdom Metazoa; phylum Chordata; class Chondrichthyes; order Orectolobiformes; family Hemiscylliidae; genus Hemiscyllium; species Hemiscyllium ocellatum. The sequence continues at coordinate 56,093,824 of NC_083429.1, forward strand.
GAGGAAACAATTGACATTTTCCAGATAGTGACGTGTGGATTTTTTTCCATGTGGAATCTGGGATTGAGTGGCACCAACTCCCAACAAAAAAGTGATTCCATAAAAAATATTTATCACTAGTCAAAGGAGGAATGTGGGGATATTGAAAAGGTACAACTAACATTCGATTGTACATTCTTGTTTTCCACAGCCCATTGTTGTTGAGTCAGTGAAGGAGACGGTTTGGGGCTTGGGGAAGGTTTTACAGGTGCCCAGTTGCATCCCAATGGGATCTGAGAGCGATGAGGATGTATTTGGGGACTCTGTGGCTCAGAGGCAGCCCTCAGTGAATGGGAGTGAGGCTGAGGGACAGCACGATGGAGATTGGACCGAAGCAGTTACAAAGATTCAGGTCCCAACCTTCACAGAGAGGACAGGTCCTCAGCATCAGCTTGCCAGCACAGCTGACCCCCTCGATTACTTCACTTTACTCTGGCCTGACAGTGTGTTTGATACCATCGCCCAGGAGACCAACCGTTACGCAGTTCAATGCCAGGCCCGAGATGGCAAACAGGATTCCTCCTGGATTCCCACTGATTCCCGTGAAATCAAAGCTTTCCTGGCTATCAACATAATGATGGGCATCAAGCAGCTGCCTCGCATCTCCCTGTATTGGAGCCAGGACACTGCCCTACGCTGCCCCTGGATCGCCTCGGCTATGTCCAGGGATAGGTTTTGGAAAGTGAACCGATATCTGCATTTGCGGGACAACATGGGGGCACTCGAGAAATCCCACCCCGACCACGACCCGATATTCAAAGTGCGGACTCTGATGGAGACAGTGCGCAGCCACTTTGGTCAAAGTTACCTGCCGAGCTGTGAGCTCAGTGCGGACGAGGGGATGGTCGCTTACAAAGGGAGGCTGTATTTCAAACAGTATTCTCCTGCCAAGCCCACAAAGTGGGGCCTGAAAGTCTGGATGTTGTGTGAGGCAGCAAGTGGTTACTGCCTGAACTTTGACATCTACACTGGACGGCGGCGGATGTCATCAGGGCACAGCCTGGGCCATGACGTGGTGACTGAGCTGTGCCAACCGTACCTTCACCGCAATCACCACATTTACTTTGATCGGTTTTTCAGTAGCCCTGCCCTCCTGCAATATCTACAGCTCCATGACACGAGAGCATGTTCCACCATTCACCTGAACCGCAAAGGACTCCCCTCAGTGGCCAGGAAAATCCAACTAACCAAACAGGGAGCTACTTGCTTCTTTCAGAAAGGCTGTCTATTATTAACCATTTGGAAAGACAAAAGACAAGTAGCAACACTCTCAACAAATCAAAGTGCCACAATGGTTGAGTCTGCTGGGACACTCAAACCTCAAGCTGTAGTTGAGTACAATAAATATATGGGAGGGGTTGACCTTTCTGATCAAATGAGAAGCTACTACCCGGTGGGCCGTCCTTCGAAAAAATGGTGGAGGTGTGTTTTGTGGTATTTAATGAACATCACCATCGTGAATGCTTGGCTGATTTTCAAAAAGTCATCTCATGACCCTCCACTTCCAAGTCGCTATGATCACCTCAACTTCAGAACAAGCCTTGCCAAACTGTTGCGAGGTGATTATTCAGCAGGAGCCAGTAGGAAAGGCAGATTGTCATCATCGTCAGACACCAGATACCCAGTGATCTTCCGTAATCCGAGTGTACACAATCTGGTGAAAATTCAGGGCCGTAAGAAAGTGTGCCGTCAGTGTTCGAAGTACAAACGCAAGACTGCGTCCGGGAGATCGGTGGAAACATCATTTCAGTGTGAATTCTGTGAAACTCCACTCTGCAGGGTCAGCTGTTTCAGCAACTACCATCAGTCTCTGCCTTAACTAACTCCAGAATCCTCGATCCAAACTCGAGTCATATAAGACTGTTTCTCTCACGGATGATCCCAGATCCGCTGAGTTTCTCCAGCACTTCCTATTTTCTGATTTCAAGCATTAGCAGGATTTTGCATTTATCCAGGATTGAACTGGATTCTCTAGAAATTCCAAATGAATTTCCTGGACTATGTTGGGGTTTAAGAATTGTTTTCCTTCAAATATTTTCACCTAAGATTTAGCTAAAAAAAATTGTATTGAAAAGTCAGTTTGATTGGTTCGTGCGATTGGAGGTGAGAAGCCCTCCAGGGTTTTGCTCAATCGTAGATGGTAACTGCAGCAACTTGCAGTCATTTCCCCTGAGACACATTCAGCCCTTTGTCACTGTCTCCAACAGGGTGACCTGTTCTTTGTTTGCAAAGGTATATGAATTTCTAGCAGACAGTCTGTGCCATTTCCTAATGGTTGTGTCTTGTTGTGACTCTGTTGTAGTGTATACGTGCTCAGATTAAGTTTTGTTCAGCCATTCCTTTTCAATGCTGTACCCACGTGGGGGAAGTGACGCTCAGTAATTGTTAGTGGGTCATGTCTGTAGATGGGTGGATGCTGTAAACCACTGACCTCTGACCTTTGGTTGTGTTTGATGTCTATTAATTGTAATTGTCTTTAATGAGATGGAGATAATATTTACAGCAGCTGTATTTTCTGCCTGTGCCTTATTATGGGTTTGGGGAAGGCATAGTGTTGTGTTGGCCATGGTTGCTGGTGTATTTTTAACAAGACAAGGACAGACTTAGATAATCTTCAGTGACTGAAGTAGAGGCCCTTTTTGAGTTTGTGCTTCAGACCATTGCATCTGCTCACTCAATGACTACTGGATTGCAGAGGATTTAAAATTAATTCATCACTGAATTCTGCATGTTCCATAACGTGCATTTTGTTGACAGTTGTATTCCTGGGATGTCTCTTTGTGAATAAACCTTTCATTGTTTTGCTACCAGATTCACACAATGTAATAATGACGTTGGATGGATAAATACTGGAAGATGATCTAATTGATAATGAACAATAAAATTGACCAAGACTTCGAGCAGAGCATCTAATAAACTTGTATCAAACTTAAAGTGCCCGCTTCTAAAACATTGTCTAATAAAAATTGTGATTAGTTTATCACAGTTGCTTTTAATGATTTTTTAAACATTTCAGCCCAGGTGATGATTTAATCTTTGGTGGAGAGTTGTTTTTTACTCAAACATGATCCTTTGTTTCTTTCCTAAACCTCAGCCCAACCTCATGAAGATTTATCGCAGAATGGTGCAGTTTATAAAGACTTCTTAACATTCACTTTAACTTTGCTGAATAAGAAGTAAAAAGGCAGAGAAAGCAGCAGTTTTGGTGGTGAGAACCTTACCAAGGAGCTGTCACATTGGGCAGAAGGTGTGGGAATTGGCTCCTGCTGAGATTCTGTGAAATCTGTAGTCTCTCCTGATTTTATCATTCCATCAGCACGTCTATAAACAGTCATCAGAGGTGTCTTACGTTTTAAAAATTTAAACCTCAACTGAAAGCATTTACAAATCTAATGCCTGATTTTCTTTTTAATCCAGGGGTTTCTCAAGGATCACTCGGTAAGCAACCTTTTGCTATTTTTATTTTGTGTGAGGATTTGAAAAGTTGATGAAATGTGAAATCTGAAGGTTTGGATATAGATGAGGAAGTCTGGCCATTAACTATTGTTTAGTTTCGCTGTACTTTGCCTGTCCATCACTGAACCGCCACCCCCCCCCCTCCCCCCAGTCAGCCACACCCGTGTCCCATACATGAATATTTTTTTAAAAAGCTGAGTTTAAATTCCCCCCAACCTCCCTGGACATTTCAATTTCCTTTTGAAAATTCTAGGATGTAAAGATGGTTATCAGTTAGTCTGAGTAATGCAGGCAGGGCCCAGGGATTTGGGGAAGCAGTGGGACATTAACGATAATTTCCCTGATTATTCAATCATCACCTCTGTGTGCCTCTCTGTAGGTCGTGCCTCACAAACCTTATTGAGTTCTTTGAGAAGGTGGCCAAACAGGTAGATGAGAGCAAACTGGTTGATGTGGTGTATATGGATTTCAGCAAGGCATTCAATAAGGTTCCCCACAGTAGGCTATTATACAAAATGCAGAGACATGGGATTGTGGGAGATATAGCAGTTTGGATCAGTAATTGCCTTGATGAAAGAAGACAGAGGGTGGTGGTTGATGGGAAATGTTCATCCTGGAGTCCAGTTACTAGTTCCGTACTGCAAGAGTCGGTGTTGGGTCCACTGCTGTTCGTCATTTTTAGAAATGACTTGGATGAGGGCGTAGAAGGGTGGGTTAGTGAATTTGCGTATGACACTAAGGTCGGTGGAGTTGTGGATAGTGACGAAGGATGTTGTAGGTTACAGAGACACATAGATAAGCTGCAGAGCTGGGCTAAGAGGTGGCAAATGGAGTTTAATGCGGGCAAGTGTGAGGTAATTCACTTTGGTTGGAGTAACCAGAATGCAAAGTACTGGGCTAATGGTAAGATTCTTGGTAATGTAGATGAGCAGAGAGATCTCGGTGTCCATGTACACAGATCCTTGAAAGTTGCCACCCAGGTTGACAGGGTTGTTAAGAAGGCATACAGTGTTTTAGCTTTTATTAATAGAGGGATCGAGTTCCGGAACCATGAGGTTATGCTGCAGCTGTACAAAAGTCTGGTGCAGCCGCACTTGGAGTATTGTGTACAGTTCTGGTCACCACATTATAAGATGGATGTGGAAGCTTTGGAAAGGGTGCAGAGGAGATTTACTAGGATGTTGCCTGGTATGGAGGGCAGGTCTTACGAGGAAAGGCTGAGGAACTTGAGGCTGTTTTTGTTGGAGAGAAGAAGGTTGAGAGGTGACTTAATAGAGACATATAAGATAATCAGAGAGTTAGATAAGGTGGACAGGGAGAGCCTTTTTCCAAGTATGGTGATGGCAAACACGAGGGGGCATAGCTTTAAATTGAGGGGAGATAGGTATAAGACAGATGTCAGAGGTAGTTTCTTTACTCAGAGAGTAGTAAGGGTATGGAATGCTTTGCCTGCAACGGTAGCAGATTCGACAAGTTTAAGTACATTTAAGTCATCATTGGACAAGCAAATAGATGTACGTGGAATAGTGTAGGTTAGATGGGCTTCAGATTGGTATGACAGGTCGGCACAACATCGAGGGCCGAAGGGCCTGTACTGCGCTGTAATGTTCTATGACTCAGGGTTTGGACTCCCAGCCTCAGAGGAACTTGACAAGTGCCATAATCAATGCCAAATGACAGCAAACCATCGAGGTTCCCTCCTTTTCTTTCTTAACCTTTCCTCCTCCTCACATTTAACCTGGACCTTGAGCTGAGATTCAGGATCTCTGTGTTGCTCAGGAGCTGTGCTTTGTTTCCCAGTGATCGAGGAGCAGACAAATGGAATCACTTTGAAATGTGCACATGGTAAAGACTGGCGAAAGGATGGGTTAGTGTACGATCAGGTGGCGGACGATGGGAGTGTCGGACTCTCGCCGCTGTCAGACAGTGATACCGGAGAATACAGCTGTGCAGATGATCATGCAAGTTCTTCAGCTTTTGTGTTTGTTCGACGTAAGTTGTATGTTATTTTTTCTGAGCTGTGTTTTGAAGAGGTGTGAGGGGTGCTGTTTTATCACGGTGTCACACTGACTACATCACCACACCTGGAGACCATTGCCCAGAATGAAGGGGTTCCTGACTCCACAAACCATTGGCTGCAGGGGAGGAGAGGCTTGGGGTTTTAGTTGTGGGGTGTGGGGGTTGCTGAATGAAAGGGGGAGGCTGCCACATGTCGGTCTCAGCTGAATGAAAAGTGTCTGCAGAGTCCACCACTGTACCTCACTTTAACTATTAACTGGCAATCAGTCACCCCTCCCGCACACGCTCCCCTCCCACACATTCTCTGTGACCCATTGATGCCAATTGCCTTGTGCCCCACTCCCCTGTAGCCCTTCAAAGCCTCCATGCACCTTTACAGCCCCAATACCTCCTCAGAACAGCCCATTTACCCACTCACCCATTTACCCACTCACCCACCCACCTATCACATTTACCCTGGTTACACCAACTCAGCATTATCCACCCTGGGAAGACTGCAAATAACCAAAGCTGAAGTTCCAAATGTCTATTGCAGTCTTCATTAAAAAAGCATTAATTTATGGAAACCCATTCACAACATTTACCCTTCTTCACCCACATAATCCTTAATTACAACAAATATAGTCTGACTGCCTAATCTCTTACAAAAACAATTTTTGGAATTTATATAAAAGCGATTTGCTGTGGATGTTGGAAATCTGGAGCAAGCACAGAAAGTGTTGGAGAAACTCCACAGGTCTGGCAACATCTACGGTGAGAGAAACAAAACTAAATCTGATTCTGTGAAGAGTCACACCAGCCACAAAACCTGAATTTTTTTCTCTGTCCACAGATGCTGCCAGACCTGCTGAGTTTCTCCAACATTTGGAATTTATAGTTAGAATTGGAATGCCTATAGTATCAAAACGGGCCCTTCAGCCCAACAAGTCCACACTGACCCTCCAAAGAGTAACCCACCCAGACCCATTCCCCTCCCCAATATTTACGCCTGACTAATAACCTACATTATGGGCAACTTAGCATGGCCACTTCACAACCTGCACATCTTTGGATTGTGGGAGGAAACCCACGCAGACATGGGGAGAATGTGCAAACTCCACACAGTTACCAGAGGGTGGGATCAAACTTGGGTCCCTGGTGCTTGAAGCAGCAGTGCTAACCACTGGGCCACCGTGCTGCCCATAAAGTTATAGACTTTCTTAAGTGGAAAGTCAATCAAACTGTGAAATGATAGGCATCCTATGGATAATGGAAGGTTGTGAGGTCAGTCACAACACTCACCAAATAATCCCCTCTGTAATGTCAAAGGAATGAAACAACAATCATAAACATTTTATAAACATTTTATAAAGTATGTTCCAAATATTTAAAGACAGAAGTTTTAGATGCCTTGACAGTTCCCTTTACCACTTGTCAAAGTTGTGTTTAACTACGCTATCCTGGTACTGTGCACTGTCTACACACATTTGTGCTGATTTATAACAATCCCAAAGCTGACCCAGGACCATATCCAATAGGATACCTCACCTCTTCAAGTCATACACTGGCTATCAAAATGATTCCAGAACATTCTGACTTGATCTCCTTTCACATCCAACTTCCCTATTTCAGACACAAGTTGAGACAGTTTCCTCTGTGAAATGTAATCTGCCCCTCATTTCCACTCCCCATAAAAGGGGATTGGGTTGGGGAGGGGGTGGTGAGTGCGGGAACGGCCATTTCTGTGAGGAAGGGAGAGGCTCCTGTTGTGAAGGTCCAAGCCTCAGTTTCAAATGGATTTGGGAATTAAATAGTTGGAGAGAATTGTTTGAATCCTGGAGCTGATTACTCCCCCAGACAAAACTAACCAGAGGAGTAAGGTTGATATGTGCTGCCTGTTTGATTTCAGTTTGTAGGAACTGTGTGGAGTTGGAGCCCGGTACCATCTCAGGGATTGTGGTTGGGGACGTCATTGCCACCATCTTGATCGCTCTGGCTGTTTACTGTGTGGTTTCTTCCAACAAGGACAAAGTTTCCAATGGTACGATCTTGTTATTAATTATTCTAATTTCCCTCAATCCTGTACTGAAGACATTGACACTTCAGTCCATAGTGACAAGAATCCACTCAGACACAGATCTGATTATCTTCCCCAAAGAGTCTGTTCATGGTGATCAGGAATGGGAGACCTGGCTGCATTACTGAGTGAAACCTCAGTAACTCCCTCCTGTCACACTGGGATTGACAAAACTGCACAGTGGGCAACGGAATCCAGATTCTCTCAATTGGATAGAATCCAACATCACACAAACCCCCACCCACACACCTCTCCCAACACGCAACCACACCCACCCGCACCCACCCACACCCACCCACACCTCGATCCCACCTTTACAAAGCAAACTGGAACTGGAAGCCATTCTGTCCATTGAACCTGGAACATAGGAAAAGGAAGAGGCCATTCAGCTCCTCATAAGACTGTTACACACGTACAGAAGGAGGCCATTCAACCTTCCGGAGATTATTACACAGGAACAAGATAAGGCCACTAAGCCCCTCAAACCTCTTACATAAGATCAGGAGGCTATTTAGCTCATTTGAACTCGTGTTTGGATACACATTTATGTGAAAAACTTTCTGGAGTAGACAAGGTTTTATTACTGAACAATTAGCTGTGAGCCATCTGCTGAACACAGAGTCAAGTGACTTTGGGAAAACAGCCCAGCTAGGGTTTTGGTGAGGTTAGAGGTGGGTACGCTACCTGTATTGATGCCAAGCAACCTGTTCTGGCTGTCATTTCTGTTTCAAATCCTTAGGGAATTAAAAGAAAGTTAACCTCAACAGTGGCAAGTCACTCTCTCTTTCGCTTTCTTGAAATAATTAGGAACGTGATAAAGTTTCTATACCTCAATATTTTGACCACCGTGTTAACCCTGAAAAGCTAAACCATGAGCACTTTTCAATGATTTAAAACCAGCTGGTTTTCCATTTTGGCTGCTTGGTCTATAGCTGTCAGCAATGTGACGTCTGGTGGACTGCAAGAAATCATCAGATTCTAGCTTTTTTTAAAAAAGCTGTTTGTCAATTGGATGATTTTATTTTTCAGTCCACCCTTCTATTGTACAGTAACAGCAGGAGACCATTCAGCCCCTCAACCCTGTTGGATCATTCATTTAGGTGATGTCAGATTGATATCAGAAATCCATTTGAGAGCAGGCAGCTGGGGGCAGTGGTGGGAGAGGTCAAACCCTCGTGAGGAGTGTGAGCCCAGTATGGCCAGTGTGAGCCCAGTATGGCCAGTGTGAGCCCGACATGGCCAGTGTGAGCCCAGCATGGCCAGTGTGAGCCCAGCATGGCCAGTGTGTGCCCTGCATGGCCAGTGTGAGCCCAGCATGGCCAGGCACTTGCAGACTGTGGTTGTTTCTTTGTTTTTCCACTTATTAATAAGAAGGACTGTAATGTTTAACTTTATAACTTTGTTTTCCTTATTTTTCTGCTTTGTTCCTCAGTACTGTAAGTGGCACCTTATAAACTTTTCACTGTACTCATGTGAGGACATGTAACAACTCTCGACAATGACCCCACCCCCCCACCCCCCATCACCAAACCATCATCTCCCAGACCATACAGAACCTCATCACCTCAGGAGATCTCCCACCCACAGCTTCCAACATCATAGTCCGGGAACCCCGCACTGCCCGGTTCTACCTCCTTCCCAAGATCCACAAGCCTGACCACTCCGGCCGACCCATTGTCTCAGCATGCTCCTGCCCCACTGAACTCATCTCTACCTACCTCGACACTGTCCTATCCCCCCTAGTCCAGGAACTCCCCACATACGTTCGAGACACCACCCACGCTCTTCACCTCCTCCAAGACTTCCATTTCCCCGGTCCACAACGCCTCATCTTCACCATGGATATCCAATCCCTCTACACCTCCATCCGCCATGACCAGGGCCTCCAAGCCCTCCGTTTTTTCCTCTCCAGACGTCCCCAACAGTACCCTTCCACCGACACTCTCATTCGTTTGGCCGAACTGGTCCTCACCCTTAACAATTTCTCCTTTGAATCCTCCCACTTCCTCCAGACCAAAGGGGTAGCCATGGGCACACGTATGGGCCCCAGCTATGCCTGTCTCTTTGTTGGCTATGTAGAATAGTCCATCTTCCGTAATTACACCGGCACCACTCCCCACCTCTTCCTCCGCTACATTGATGACTGCATTGGCGCCACCTCGTGCTCCCGCGAGGAGGTTGAGCAATTCATCAACTTCACCAACACATTCCACCCTGACCTTAAATTTACCTGAACCATCTCTGACTCCTCCCTCCCCTTCCTGGACCTCTCCATCTCCATTAATGATGACTGACTTGACACTGACATTTTTTGCAAACCCACCGACTCCCACAGCTACCCACCCTCTTCCCACCCTACCTCTTGCAAAAATGCCATCCCGTATTCCCAATTCCTTCGTCTCCGCCGTATCTGCTCCCAGGAGGACCAGTTCCACCACAGAACACACCAGATGGCCTCCTTCTTTAGAGACTGCAATTTCCCTTCTCACGTGGTTAAAGGTGCCCTCCAATGCATCTTGTCCACATCCCGCACCTCCGCCCTCAGACCCCACCCCTCCAACTGTAACAAGGACAGAACGCCCCTGGTGCTCACCTTCCACCCTACCAACCTTCGCATAAACCAAATCATCCGCCGACATTTCCGTCACCTCCAAAAAGACCCCATCACCAGGGATATATTTTCCTCCCCACCCCTTTCCGCCTGCCGCAAAGACCATTCCCTCCGTGACTACCTGGTTAGGTCCACGCCTCCCTACAATCCACCCTCCCATCCTGGCACCTTCCCATGCCACCACAGGAACTGTAAAACCTGTGCCCACACATCCTCCCTCACCTCCATCCAAGGCCCTAAAGGAGTCATCCACATCCATCTAAGTTTTACCTGCACATCCACTAATGTCATTTATTGTATCCGTTGCTCCCGATGCGGTCTCCTCTACATTGGGGAGACTGGACGCCTCTTAGCAGAGCGCTTTAGGGAACATCTCCGGGACACCCGCACCAATCAACCACACCGCCCTGTGGCCCAACATTTCAACTCCCCCTCCCACTCTGCCGAGGACATGGAGGTCCTGGGCCTCCTTCACCGCCGCTCCCTCACCACCAGACGCCTGGAGGAAGAACGCCTCATCTTCTGCCTCGGAACACTTCAACCCCAGGGCATCAATGTGGACTTCAATAGTTTCCTCATTTCCCCTTTCCCCACCTCACCCTAGTTCCAAACTTCCAGCTCAGCACTGTCCCCATGACTTGTCCTACCTGCCTATCTTCTTTTCCACCTATCCACTTCACCCTCCTCCCTGACCTATCACCTTCATCCCCTCCTCCACTCACCTATTGTACTCTATGCTACTTTCTCCCCACCCCCACCCTCCTCCACCCTTCAGGCTCTCTGCCTTTATTCCTGATGAAGGGCTTTTGCCTGAAACGTCGATTTTCCTGCTCCTCGGATGCTGCCTGACCTGCTGTGCTCTTCCAGCACCACTAATCCAAAATAAAGTTAATTCAATCTATTCACCCCATTTGCTCCATCCCCTCAATTTGCTTACTCAATATAAAGGTATCCATCTCAGTCTCACAAACCTCAGTTACCCCTCACCCAGCACATGGGCCAGAATTTCTGATTCATGTCCTTTGTGTGGAGTAGTGTTTCCTGACATCACCCCTGAGTGATCTCTCTCTCTCTGTCTCTCTCTCTCTCTTCTCCCTGCCCCATCAAGTTCTTTTTAACCATCTTGATTAGATCACCCACTTACCTGTCCCAAACTGGTCAGGAATAGGAATTTAGTTTGTGCAGATACATGCCTGGCTGTGTTCAGTGGCCTTCACAAGGCCAGTCCCTCCTTCCCTGAGGGATGTGAGGCCTCACCAGTCAGACTTCCTGATCAAGTTGAACCTGAAGTTAATTCCACTTGTTCTGTAACACAGTTGCTTTGAGAAAAAGGTCATTTATTTCATGGTTTATTTGACAGTGAGTTGCCCCTGACCTTGACCCTGAAACATCAGAATCTTTAAGAATTGGCAGGAAGTGCAAAGTTGGAGTGTGTTTCAGTCACAGACTGGTGCATGTTTCTCACTTTTATATTTTTCTCTTAGAGTCTGAGAAGCAAAACCTTGTTCCTTATGATCATAATGACCTTTATCAGGTAAGGACAGGAATAGTTTCAATCTATAAATCAAACACTTGAATTAGATTGTTACAATCATAGAATTCCAACAGTGAAGAAGGAGGCCATTTGGCCCATCAAGTCTGCACTGACCCTCCAAAGTACATCCCCCCCCCCCCCATTCATCTAACTTGCATCTGTTTGGACTGTGAGAGGAAACCCTGGGAGACAGTGGGAGAAGGTATAAACTCCAGTTGCCCGAGGGTGGAGTCAAACCTGGGTCCCTGGTGCTGTGAGGCAGCAGTGAGCTACCATGCTGTCCTGTTAAAGTGTAGCATCTCATTTCCAGTATTGTCTGTGAACGTCTCAAATTGTCTCCATCCCAAATAGTTTGAGTTTTGTTTTTAATTAAATCCTCCAACTCCATCAGCACCCAGACTGCCACAACATGCTAATCCAATTTGAGAAGCAGTTGATGGTAAAGGCTGCAGGATTTACCCAGACCCAGTGTCAATGGGATCAACTAATGGCTGCTCTTCCACTGGCTGTGTTAGCACCAGTTGCCATGGCGATTAATAAAGTCAGGTTTTGATAACTAGCTGGCATCAGGTGTGGAACACATGGTCTGTCTGTTACCGACTGCTCCTCCCTAACCTGACCATTAGGTGAGAACACAAAGGCTGTGCCAGAGACACCGTCATCTAGTGATGGTGAGGTCAGTCGATACAAATCGCAAATTATTGTCCAAATAACAAGTTCCTGATGGAGACACGAAACAAACAAAGTCACTGTGAAGCCTGATGGGCAATGCTAATGGATCGCTTCTGTCAAAGTGGAGGACCCAAATCATGTTTCCATGTGGAAATCAAGTGAACATTTAAACCCTTCCAAAATTAATGAGCACTTCCTATGGAAAGCAGTCAAGCCTTGAATTAATGGGCCAGGTGAATACAGCCAATGGGCTCTAATGTTATGAAAGGACTGTTCCCAGGTAACTGCAGTGTCTTCTTCCACGGCAATAAGAGACTGAAACAAACACAGACATAGCTGGAGAACCTCAGCAGGTCTGTGGAGAGAAATACTTTGGGTCCAATGACCCTTCAGAACAAGAGATTGACCTGGGCTGATCTTCCTGCACAGTATCTCTCTGCTGGTTTGGAGGATGTAGCATGGTCCCTGTGACAGAGAACTGGCTGGGGAGGGCATGAGCTGTGTTGTTGAGAAACATGGGCTGATTGTGAAGGAAGTGATGTGTAAAGCTGTGGCTATACCTCAGTGAGGAAGTGTGGTGTAGGCAGTAAATACTCTTTCGCATTTATCATTGAATTCTGAATGGTAACACTGTCCTTCTCTATTTTGTCAGGATCTTGGGACACGAAGGGGAAGCTGTGAATACAGCCAACTCTCCCCACGACAGAAAATATAACCCGCTCTCCTGAGACTGACACAACAGACTTTGAACATGGCAGCAACATCTACCACCTGGCTCACTGCTTCTCTGTTATTTGATAATGTTTGTCTGACCTTTGGTGGTTGTTGATGAGTCGATATAAGGTCAATGCAATTCCAATGACTGGTTCAACTCACAGTCTTATCCCTGTTAACTGCTGTCATTTAGCACAACATCAGCAATGAACAAGTGAGCTTTTGTGAGCATTTTGTGGAGTAACAAATACTTCGGGTTTCTCTGTCAGTGATATCTCATTCCATTTATTCACTCGGTATGTTTTGAGAATAGAATGCTTTGGCAAGGGACTGGAGTAAAGTTCTGGGAGAGGAGTGATTGTGGGGGAGATTAGAGAGGGTGGCCTTTGGGGGAAATGATTCTACTCCAAATTGCAGCTCAGGTCCTGGTTCCAGTTTTCCCCCAGATGCTTTTAGTCGCTTGACTTGGTGGAACCTGGGCCTTGCTTAAAACAGAGTGGTGCTGTTGGAGTTTCTTGCCTTACACTCATCAGGACAGAATTACAGGAATACTAAATCCCAAAGGGAACACCTATTAATATTGATGAGGAAAAGATGCTGATTGGCTTGCACATCAACCCTGGCAATGCCTTGACCAACCAAAGGTAATGCACAAGTTAGCTCTGATTCTGCATTAGGATAGCACTTGCTGGACAGTCTGGAGTGTGCCAAGAATTATACTAACAGCCAATCGAAGGGTCACATTGTAACTCATATATACATGCTGGAAGCTGCAGCTATTCACGCACAGTGATCTGACATTTGCAGGCAAAGACATTTTGTTCAGATTTTGCAACTTTTTAAAATTACACAAAAGGATGGGACAGTCGTTCTCTGGTGCATTTTCTGTGGCACTGTTTCAGTCAAGCTGAGTTAATTTGCCAAGTGTTCAGCACCCTCTCCTCATGCAGTATAAATTGTTGTTCCCTTTGGGATTTGGAATTCTTGTGATTCTGACCCGATGAATGCAAGATATAATACTCTTAATGATATGTGTGTTTTTCATCAATAAGGATGCATCTCATTTTCTAGACCAGTTGGGGATTTTGATTTTCTGTATTGAGTGCTGGTTTTTAATTGCTTTATAAACACTGTCTGCTCTTTATTGACTTAGTTCCATGGGCTGAGAGGCAGCTTTCTGAAGTGGGGCGATGCTTTTCCATGCTAATGACTCATATGTACTTCCTTCTGGTATAAGCATTAATCCATCTCTACCAGCATTTAGGATTTGATTTGATTTATTATAGTCACATGTACCTAAGTACAGTGAAAAGCTTTGTTTGCAGTAAGTACAGGCAGATCATAACAAACAAGGACATAGAGATCATATGATGGCACGTTGGCTCAGCGGTTAGCACTGCTGTCCCACAGCGCCAGGGACCCGGGTTTGATTCCCGTCTCCGGCAACTGTCTGTCTGGAGTTTGCACGTTCTCGTCGTGTCTGTGTGGGTTTGCTCCGGGTGCTCCGGTTTCATCCCACAATCCAAAGATGTGCAGGACAGGTGAGTTGGCCGTGTTAAATTGCCCACTGTTTTAGGGGTAAATATAGGGTAGGGAAATGGGTTTAGAACATAGAACAGTACAGCACAGAACAGGCCCTTCAGCCCACGATGTTCTACTGACCATTGATCCTCATGTAAGGTAAACCTAATGTATGAACCCTCAAATTTCTGTTTGGTTGCGTTTCTCTTCGGAAGGGCAGTGTGGATTTGCTGGGCCGAAGGGCTTGTTTCCACACTGTAGAGAATCTAATCTAATCTAATCATAGGATGCTTAGACAGAGTGAGGCATTCAAGATTACAGCTGCACAGGAAGTATGCAAAAGCAAAGTCAGCATTAGATTTGAAATAGGTGTGAATGTTTCTAAGCTTTACTTTGAAAAGTTATTTTGTATTTTTGGGGCCTTTTAAAATGCTGAGGAACATGTGGATTTAAACAATCCATTTAGTTTAAACCATAAATCCATTGGCTGGGAGAGAATGGTTTTTGTGCCAAAGTCCTATAGCCCAGGTCCCAACTCCCCCTCCCTCCCTCCCTCCCCTGGACAGGAGCAGGCCGGGATCGAAACGGGCAATCAGTGAAGATTATTCTATCGATTCCACACGGGGCAGACCAATGGCCAGTAAAACACACAGGACGGTGGTCAGGTCCCATAAAGAATAAAAAATACTGAAGAGGGATGAGGAACAAACCCAGCAATCATCCTGGACAATTTTGGGAAAAGTAAACATTAGGGCATCTCATTGAAAACAGAGATCCTTGCTCATTCTCCAGTTAGAACAGAAGCACTAGGAGAGGCAGGAGGCCATTCGGCCTCTTGACCCTTTTCCACCTTTCAATGCAATTATTGGCTGATCTCATCTTACCCTCGACTTCACTTTCCTGCCCATTCTCCATAACCCTTTAACCCAATACTGCTTAAAAATCTATCTCCTTCTTAAATTTACTCAATGTCCCAGCACCTACCACAGTCTCATCGTGAATTTACAGGTTCATGACCCATAATTGCTCCTCATCTCTGCTTTAAATCCACAATTTAATGATTATACTTTCTGTACAAAAATAATGCTGATAGGCTGAATAGTTATATTGAACACTGGTTATACACCCATCCATTAAAGCACCTCCCGATACACACCCATCTGATATGGTTCCCGCTCCTGGAAAGTCAATGGACGACACCATGTGGGGATGTGTTCACAGTCAGGTGTGTGACAAGCAGTTGATCTGAAATTGCCTGATGTCTTTTCCTGTGGTGTTTATCCTCTTATGTGTCAGTTTTTCTAAATTTGATCAGGCCGGCAGTGGATTTCCATCCACACTTCCTACTTTTATATTTTATGCTGCTTTGTCATGGATTTGCTGCAGTTATTTTGTAAAGTTGTAGATTTCGCCTTCACTGCAATAAATAATGTGGGATTTGCTCCTGTTGCCTCGGATTTCATTAACTGTTCACAAATAATCTAAAATCATAACATAAAACACTGAAGATATTTTACACCAGCGAAATCTCGGTTAGATTCCTGAGTATCCGGCTGTGTTAGAAAACAGACTGGCATCTTTCTGAATGGTCAGTTTCTGACACTTGGTCACTGAAACATTGGCTTCTAAGGTGAAGGTCACTTAATGAACACATGTCATGCTGGAGAATCACAGCAGGTCGAGCAGCATCTGTAGAGAGAGAGAATCAGTTAATGTTTCCAGTCTGGTACTCTTCAGAACTGAACATTGGACTTGAAACATTAAAGCTCGTTTTCTCTCTACAGATGCTGGTAAACCAACTGTGTACCTCCAGCACTTTCTGTTTTAATTCCTATCTCCAGCATTAGCAGAAGTTTGATAAGAACCTCTCTGAGAAATGAGCAAACACTGCATCGAGTCAGTGAGGAACGAGTGATCTCTGTTCAAACAGGAAGCTGTTCAGTGAGAATCGAGACACGCCTGACTGTGTGGGAGGTAAACCG
Organism: Hemiscyllium ocellatum; assembly: GCF_020745735.1. Lineage (NCBI taxonomy): Eukaryota > Metazoa > Chordata > Chondrichthyes > Orectolobiformes > Hemiscylliidae > Hemiscyllium > Hemiscyllium ocellatum. The sequence continues at coordinate 56,110,428 of NC_083429.1, forward strand.
CTCCAGAAGCACCAACAAACATCCCATCCACTCGGGGAGTCAGTGCAACGTCAATAAAATGAAGAGAAGAATCAGGGCACCAGGTGCTGAGAGTCACCTCCAGCACAGACCAATCAGGAACTCTGTTCTGAGTGGCAGTATCAGTTGTGGAGGTGTGGAAACAGGGCCAGGAAGATCCCAAATATTGCCCTTCTGACAAGTTAGTCATACACGGCACTGGAGAGGGGGTCAGTTTCTCAGTCTCAGCCATACCCTGAGATTTTACTGACTCAGTCCAACGAATAGTGGGCACGTCAGGGCATCAGTACTGAGGGAGTGCCACACTGTCGGAGGGTCAGTACTGAGGGAGTGTCGCACTGTCGGAGGGTCAGTACTGAGGGAGTGCTGCACTGTCGAAGGGTCAGTGCTGAGGGAGTATCACACTGTCGGAGGTCCAGTGCTGAGGGAGTGCCACACTGTCGGAGGGTCAATGCTGAGGGAGTGCCACTCTGTCGGAGGGTCAGTGCTGAGGGAGTGCCGCACTGGCGGAGGGTCAGTACTAATGGCGTGCCACACTGTCGGAGCGTCAGCGCTGAGGGAGCACGCACTGTCGGAGGGTCAGCGTTGAGGGAGTGGCGCACTGTCGGAGGTTCAGTACTGACGGAGTGCCACACTGTCGGGGGGTCAGTCCTGAGGGAGTGCCGCACTATCGTAGGGTCAGTGCTGAGGGAGAGCCGCACTGTCAGAGGGTCAGAGCTGAGGGAGTGCAGCACTGTCGGAGGGTCAGTGCTGAGGGAGTGCCGCACTGTCGGAGGTCAGTGCTGACGGAGTGCCGCACTGTCAGAGGGTCAGCACTGAGGGAGAGCCGCACTGTTGGAGGGTCAGTACTAAGGGAATGCCGCACTGTCAGAGGGTCAGCACTGAGGGAGAGCCGCACTGTCGAAGGGACAGAGCTGAGGGAGTGCCGCACTGTCAAAGGGTTAGTGCTGAGGGAGTGCCGCACTGAGTGAGCGCCGCACTGTCGGAGGGTCAGTGCTGCGGGTGTGCTGCACTGTTGGAGGGTCAGTGCTGAGGGAATGCTGCACTGTCAGGGGGTCAGTGCTGAGGGAATGCCACACTGTCGGAGGGTCAGTGCTGAGGGTGTGCCACACTGTCAGAGGGTCAGTGCTGAGGAAGCGCTGCACTGTCAGAGGGTCAGTGCTGAGGGAATGCCACACTGTCGGATGGCCAGTGCTGAGGGAGTGCTGCACTGTCGGAGGGTCAGTGCTGCGCGAGTGCCGCACTGTCAGAGGGCCAGTGCTGCGGGTGTGCCACACTGTCGGAGGGTCAGTGCTGAGGGGGTGCCGCACTGTCAGAGGGTCAGTGCTGAGGGAGTGCCGCACTGGCAGAGAGTCAGTGCTGAGGGAGTGCCGCACTGTCGGAGGGCCAGTGCTGAGGGAGTGCCGCACTGTCGGAGGGTCAGTGCTGAGGGAATGCCGCACTGTCGGAGGGTCAGTGCTGAGGGAGTGCCGCACTGTGGGAGGGTCAGTACTAAGGGAGTGTTGCGCTGTCAGAGGGTCAGTACTGAGGGAGTGCCGCACTGTCGGAGGGTCAGTACTAAGGGAGTGCTGCGCTGTCAGAGGGTCAGTGCTGAGGGAGTGGCACACTGTCGGAGGGTCAGGACTGAGGGAGTGCCACGCTGTCGGAGGGTCAGTGCTGAGGAAGTGCTGCACTGTCGGAGTGTCAGTGCTGAGAGAGTGCTGCACTGTCAGAGGGTCAGTGCTGAGGGAGTGCCACACTGTCAGAGGGTCAGTGCTGAGGGAGTGCCGCACTGTCGGAGGGTCAGTGTTGAGGGAGTGCCGCACTGTTGGTGGGTCAGTGCTGAGGGAGTGCCACACTGTGGAAGGGTCAGTACTGAGGGAGTATCGCATTGTCGCAGGGTCAGTGCTGAAGGAGTGCCACACTGTCGGAGGGTCAGTGCTGAGGGAGCGCCGCACTGTCGGGGGGTCAGCCATTGGGTTAGAGCATCATTTATTCTAGGAAACCTGGAGATGTTCACCACAAAAATAGACCCTTCAGTCCAACTCATCCATGCCGACCAGATATCCGAAATTAATCTAGTCCCATTTGCCAGCACCCGGCCCATATCCCTCCAAACCCTTCCTATTCATGTCCCCATCCAGATGCCTTTTAAATGTTGTAATTGTACCAGCCTCCACCACTTCCTCTGGCAGCTCATTCCATACACGTACCACCCTCTGTGAAGAAAGTGCCCCTCAGGTCCCTTTTAAATTTTCCCCTCTCACCCTAAACCTCTGCCCTCTAGTTCTGGACTCCCCTACCTTTGGGAAAAGACCTTGACTATTCACCCTATCCATGCACCTCATGATTTTATACACTTCCATAACGTCATCCATCACCCTCTGACACTCAGCGTTACAGCCCCAGCCTGTTCAGTCTCTCCCTATAGCTCAAACCCTCCAACCCTGGCAACATCCTTGTAAATCTTTTCTGAACCCTTTCAAGTTTCACAACATCCTTCCTATAACAGGGAGACTAGAATTGCACGCAATATTCCAACAATGGCCTAACCAATGTCCTGTACAGCCATAACATAACCTCCCAACTCCTGTACTCAATGCAATGACCAATAAAGGAAAGCAAACCAAACGCCTTCTTCATTGTCCCGTCTATCTGTAACTCTACTTTCAAGGAGCTATAAACCTGTACCCCAAGGCCTCTTTGTTCAGCAACACTCCCCAGGACCTTTCTGTTAAGTGTAAACATACTGTCCTGCTTTGCCTTTCCAAAATGTAGCACCTCACATGTGGCTGTGATATATCCCAGGCCCCTCGACCATTATCTGGGTTTCTGGATTAGTAGTTTAGTTTAGTTGTGAAGTGATGAGGCCACCCCCTCCCTGAGATGTTGCCTTTAGGACGAGAGTTGAAACTGAAGCTGTTTCTGTTTCCTTTCGTTGGTGTGAATGATCCTACAGCAATTTGTTGAAGAAATTGGGGATCCAGTGTATCTGATGCCCTGTTCAGTATTTATCGGTCAAACGACAACATTCAAACAGGTTATAAGAATCATTTGCAATCATTCTCCATTTGCTGTAAAATACTTTGGAATGATCGATAATCATGAAAGGACTTAAACAGGAATAAACAGCTGTTTCCATTGACAGAGCTGGAGCATTGCTGAACAAAGGGACAAACTGTCTGTCATTTCCATGTCATGACATAATGCAAGAATAACAAATTTTGAAGGAAACAACTAATGATTCTGCATGAGAAGAGGTACTGTATATTGATTGGTTGTCTTGTCAATATCTTATTGGCATTTAACTTGGGAATACAATTGACCATTTACATATACTAAATAAACACTGGATACTAACCAAATAAATATTAAATAGATGTTTTATTCCAAGCCAATCAGCAAGGATCGGGGTGTTGCTGCCTCTTCCTGCTTCTAGCGAGTGATGGGGATCGTCACTAACCAGAGCAGTTCACTCAGTGATTAAGATAATATCAAACACTGCTCACCCAGTTTAGAAACTCGACCTACTCGCAGTCATCGAGCGGGCACCTTTACCCGCCTTCAGAAATGTTAAGCTCGTTATTATTACCATCGCCAGGAGGGAAAAGGTTAATCCCCTTTGCTGCTATCTTTTCACTTAAAAGTGAATGTTTAACCTTTCTCTAATCAGATTATCTCAGATGTTGAAGTGTTTGCTACTTTTAAATATTCTTTAATGATTTTTTAAACTGAAATTTCCTTTTTAACTGCAGTGACTCCATTTCATTAATTGTAGAACACCTTGGGCTGTCTGGAGATTGTGAAAAATCTTTCTCTCCTGTTGGGTAACTGCACTTTCTCTCCTGGTTCACTAAGTGTTGGGTCTCCTGTTCTCAAAGATTATTGTGTGTTCGTTCCAGAGCACAATGCAAATTTGGCAAATGAATAGTTAACACCCAGGTAGATTGTACCAGAAATTTGTGGAGAAATTTTGTATCCTGTCTGTCCAATATTTTCTAATTACAAATTCTTCATGGAACAGTTGTGACAATGTATTTAATGAGAAACTGATATGAGGAAAACAGAATTGTCCAGTGGAGTCAGGGAGTTTCTACATGGGGTATGTGAGACAGAAACTGTCTCATGTAGTTGATGAACTGAATGGCGCAGTCCAATGCACAGAACAAAGGTAACTATAAGAACTTGAGATATTTTCTAATTAATCAGTTCAGAGATATTACTACACACCAATGGAACTTGGAATAGTGGAACTTGACACTTGCTCTGTGAAGTGAGTGGCAGACTGACTGCAGAAATGTGGGGTGTACAAAGTTAAAAATCACACAACACCAGGCTATAGTACAACAGGTTTAATTTCATCTTATACTGCACAACCACCTGATGAAGGAGCAGCGTTCCGAAAGCTAGTGCTTCCAGTTAAACCTGTTGGACTATAATCTGATGTTGTGTGATTTTTAATTTTGCAGAAATGACAGTCTTGTTCCTCCATTCAGACCATGGGAGTGTCCTGGTTCTAATATTCAAGAGCATGTGAGTTCAAATCTCACTGTTGCTATTTGAGAACTAGAAATTTGGAATTGAAAGGTCAAGACTGAACCTTGGATTGTAAAACCCTGAAATGGTAGCAAGAAGCACTGGGGAAAGTCAACGGCATTTGTGGACTTTGAAACAGAATTAATGTTTCAAATTCAATATGACTCTTATTTCCAAAGATTCTGAGAAAGACTGATCCCAAACTCGAAATATTAACTCTGGTTCTCTCTGTCCAAACATGCTTCTGAATATCTCCAGCATTTCCTGATTTTACTGCAGATTTTAGCATCTATTGGATCTTGCTTTTATTGAATGATTAAAAAAACCATTCGCTTCCAGATTTCCCCTCCTTCTATACCCTCTTTGTGTCTGTGATGTCCTTTTCCAAAATCTCAATCCACATTGGTCCAGGAAATCAGTTCGACTTTCACAGAACTCACTCTTTGAACACTTCTGTTGTTATCATTTAGTCCGTCTCAGTTTGTGATAGAGCCATTAACCGTTACACGCTCAAGTGAGAAAAAACAGATTGACATATTGTTTGTTTTAGATTTAGATTAGATTACAGTGTGGAAACAGGCCCTTCGGCCCAACAAGTCCACACCGACCCGCCGAAGCGCAAACCACCCCTACCCCTACATTTACCCCTTACCTAACACTACGGGCAATTTAGCATGGCCAATTCACCTGACCCGCACATCTTTGGACTGTGGGAGGAAACCGGAGCACCCAGAGGAAACCCACACAGACACAGGGAGAACGTGCAAACTCCACACAGTCAGTCGCCTGAGTCGGGAATTGAACCCGGGTCTCTGGCGCTGTGAGGCAGCAGTGCTAACCACCATGCCGCCCAGTTGTGACCGTGCGTTGCAGTTGTGACCAGCACTGAGTCCCAATAACTGATGGCCAATCAGTCCATCAACTACATGTTGGTGTGAAGTACATTTTATCCTTTGCATTGAATCATTTTGAGGCCTAAGGGAGTCATGGCTTTATAATTCAAGGTGGACAGGACAAAAGGAAGATGGACTTTAAAAAAAAACACACTGTCTGATCCTTGGCTGGAGGGCTGAGCCCAGTTCTGGTCATAACCCTTTATGAAGGAAGCCGGAGACTGGTTTACGAGAGTTAGACTTCAGTTCCCAAAGATAGATTGGAGTAACTGGGACCATTCACCTTGGAGAGTGTTGAAGGAAGAGGTGAGAGAGCTGATCGATAAACTCAGCAAACCTGTCACAGTGCATTTCATGTCCCTTCAAACAACCTCCTTACGTGTATGAGCATGTGTCTGAGACAGGTGAATGGAATATATGACCCAGGACACATAGAGTCATAGAGACGTACAGCACAGAAACAGACCTTTTGACCCAACTTGTCCATGCCGACCAGATATCCTAGATAGATTAGAATTATCCTAACCTAATCTAATCCCATTTGCCAGCATTTGACCCACATCCCTCTAAACCTTTCCTATTCATGTACCCATCCAGATGCCTTTTCAATGTTGTAATTAACTATGGAGTGCCACAAACTGGGGAAGGTCATTAACCCAGCCACTGGCGATCATCAATCAAAAGACTGGACGTTTCTCTTCCAAATATGCTTCGGGGGGTCAGGCAGACAGCATTTTGTCGAACTGGTACTGATAAATAAGAACAATATATATATATTTTCTTTTTAATTTACCTATTTTTCCAATCATCCTGTTCAGGGATCTTTTTACTCACATCTGGAGTAGGCGGGACTTGGACCCAGACCTCCCAGACCAGAAGTTAGGGACATTACCACTCTGCCACAAGTAGGCCAACGAACAGTATTTTATTCAAACACTACAAAGGAAAGCCACATGCTTGGGCTGTTGGTTTGCACTCTTTAATTCAGTCCATCAAATATTGTGAACTTTCGAGTTTTCCTAAGATTAGGGTAATGATAGGATAGCAAAGAATAAGTCTGGTCTACTTTCCTTCATTGGTCAGAGCACTGAGTATAGGAATTAGAACGTCACGTACAGGAAATTGGTGAGGCCACGTTTGGAATATGGCGTGCAATTCTGGTCTCCCTGCTATAAGAAGGATGTTGTGAAAGGGTTCAGAAAAGATTTAGAAGGATATTGCCAGTGTTGGAGGTTTTGGAGCTACAGGGAGAGGATGATGAGACTGGGGCCATTTTCTCTGAAGAGGCGAAAGTGAGGTCTGCAGATGCTGGAGATCAGAGCTGAAAATGTGTTGCTGGAAAAGCGCAGCAGGTCAGGCAGCATCCAAGGAACAGGAAATTCGATGTTTCGGGCATAAGCCCTTCTTCAGCCCTTCTGCCTGACCTGCTGCGCTTTTCCAGCAACACATTTTCAGCTAATTTCTCTGAATGTCAGAGGATGGTGGATGACTTTATAGATGATTATAAAATCATGAGGTGCATGGATAGGGTGAATAGTGGAGATAATACAAAGATTGGTGGAGTTGTGGTTGTTTTCTCTGGCGCAGCAGAGGCTGGGGAGAGACTTGATAGAGGTCTATAAAATTATGAAATGCATAGATAGGGCTTGATGGTCAGAATCATTTTTCCCAGAATTGAAATGTCTCACACAAGGGGAATGCATTTAAGGTGAGAGGGGGTAAATTCAAAGGAGATGTGAGGAGGCTGGAACGCACTGCCGGAGATGATGTTGGAGGCAGATCAATAGGGGTGTTTAAGAGACTTTTACATAAGCACATGAATATGCAAGGACTACAGGGACATGGAGCAAGGCAGGCAGCTGGGATTAGTTTAATTAGGCATTATGTTTGGCACGACATTGTGCACTAAAGGGCCCGTTCCTGTTCTGTACACTTCTACGTTCTATGTTTGGATTCAAATGTCACCATCTGCTGTGTTGGGCTTTGAACCCTAGTCTCCAAAATATGAGTCAGGGGTTAGGGATTTCTGACTTCGGGACAATCCCCTGGGCTGCTCCTCCAGGATTGGTATCACCGTGTGTCCTCGAAGGTATGATTTAACATCTCTGACAGTTTCTGTACCTTTTATTTGCAGGACCCGTGAAAGCAGAAATCAGTAAGTATCATTTCCTGTCTCACTGTTGGTGAAATTCAGAATTAAACTCATTAATCAACAGGGAACATTCTGTCAGGAAGAACAACACTGACTTCAGCAACTTTCCGGCAGAGAGAGAGAACCATCCAGAGCCCTTGAGCATCCTGCCCTTACTCAGGGTCCATCACAGACTGGGAAAGGGAATGTGACTGAAGTGAGTGTGTGAGAGAGACTGAGCGTGAGTGAGTGAGTGAGCGTGTGATATTGTGAGTAAGAGTGTGAGTGACAGAGAGAAAGGGTGTAAATGAGTGAATATATTTCAGAGCTCTTCACTGGGGAGGGGAGTGACAGGGAGGTGAGGGAGTGCTGCAAGATGATGGGATGCTGGTTGCTTTGTGGGGGGGGGGGGGGGGGGTTGGGTTGCTTGGGATTGAGGGGTTGATCCCTCACCTTTGCTCCATGGCAACAATTATGTGAATGATCAGCATTGTTTCTGATGTGACAACAGTGAGAACAACCTGATTGGTTGTAAAGCTGTTTGAGAGATCCTGAGTGTGAGCAGCTATTAAAATGAAAGTCTGTTTTTCTCAGAGGTAAGAATCTTAAACACACACATTGAGATCAACTGCAGCTCCAAGTCCATACAGCGTGCAGACAATGGCAAAGAATGGAAGAATATAACTTCACCTGCCTGGAACGTATCAAAGCTGGAGGACAGTCACTCCCGGTATCGGTGTGGGGAAGACACTGATAGCTGGGTTCATGTCTTCATCAAAAGTATGGAACTAAGTCTTCTCTCATTGTGAACAAGTTATGCTTTAGAATATCAGGAGATTATTCCAGGTTCTCGGTTCAGTGTGTGATGCCCCCAGAAAGATTTTATTCTGTCCCCCCATTGCATTTTAAATGTGTGTGTGTGTGTGTGTGTGTGTGTGTGTGTGAAGGTGGGGTGTGAGAGAATGCAGGTGAGGATGAGGTGGGTAGAGGTGTGTGGGGTAGGGGGAATGTGGATGGGGGTGTTGGGGTCAGTGTGTGAGTGGGTGGGGGGACAGTGGGTGGGGGAGTGTGGGTGAGGGTGAGAGAGTGTGGGTGGGTGAGGGTGGGGGAGTGTGGATGTGGGAGGGAGAGTGTTGGTGGAGGAGTGTGGGTGGGGGAGTTTGGGGGAGTGTGGGTGGGAGAGTGTGGGTGGGAGAGTGTGGGTGAGTGTGGGTGGGAGAGTGTGGGTGGGGGAGTGTGGGGGGAGAGTAGGTGGGTGGGGGAGTGTGGGTGGGGGAGAGAGTAGGTGGGTGGGGGAGTGTGGGTGGGGGAGTGTGTGGGAGTGTGGGTGGGAGAATGGGTGGGGGAGTGTGGGTGGGAGAGTGTTGGTGGGGGAGTGTGGGTGAGGAAGTGTGGGTGGGGGCGTGTGGGGGAGTGTGGGTGGGAGAGTGTGGGTGGGAGAGTATAGGTGGGAGAGTGTGGGTGGGGGAGTGTGGGTGGGGATGTGGGTGGGAGAGTGTAGGTGGGAGAGTGTGGGTGGGGGAGTGTGGGTGGGAGAGTGTGGGTGGGAGAGTGTAGGTGGGAGAGTGTGGGTGGGGGAGGGTGGGTGGGGATGTGGGTGGGAGAGTGTAGGTGGGGGAGTGTGGGTGGGAGAGTGTGGGTGGGGATGTGGGTGGGAGAGTGTAGGTGGGGGAGTGTGGGTGGGAGAGTGTGAGTGGGAGAATGGGTGGGGGAATGTTGGTGGGGGACTGTGGATGGGAGAGTGTGGGTGGGAGAATGGGTGGGGGAGTGTGGGTGGGAGAGTGTGGATGGGAGAGTGTGGGTGGGAGAATGGGTGGAGGAGTGTGGGTGGGTGAGGGATTGTGGGTGGGGGCGTATGGTGGAGTGTGGGTGGGAGAGTGTGGGTGGGGGAGTGAGGGTGGGAGAGTGTGGGTGGGGGAGTGAGGGTGGGAGAATGGGTGGGGGAGTGTGGGTGGGTGAGGGATTGTGGGTGGGGGCGTATGGTGGAGTGTGGGTGGGAGAGTGTGAGTGGGGGAGTGTGGGTGGGGGAGTGAGGGTGGGAGAGTGTGGGTGGGGGAGTGAGGGTGGGAGAGTGTGGGTGGGGGAGTGAGGGTGGGAGAATGGGTGGGGAGGTATGGGTGGGGAGTGTGGGTGGGGAGTGTGGGTGGGGGTGTGTGGGGGAGTGTGGGTGGGGGAGTGTGGGTGGGGGCGTGTGGGGGAGTGTGGGTGGGGGAGTGTGGTTGGGGGCGTGTGGATGGGGGAGTGTGGGTGGGGGCGTGTGGATGGGGGAGTGTGGGTGGGGGCGTGTGGGGGAGTGTGGGCGGGGGAGTGTGGTTGGGGGCATGTGGATGGGGGAGTGTGGGTGGGGGGCGTGTGGGGGAGTGTGGGCGGGGGAGTGTGGTTGGGGGCATGTGGATGGGGGCGTGTGGATGGGGGCGTGTGGTGGGGGTGTGGGCGGGGGAGTGTGGGTGGGCTGTGTGTGAGCCCTAGGGGTGATGTTGTGATACTTTCTGCCTGTAGATTGTCTGAACTGTGTGAAGGCTGACACTGGGACTGTGCTGGGGCTGGCACTGGGGAATCTCATCGCCACAATCCTCATCGCAGTCGCTGTTTACTGTGTATCCGCTCCCAGGAAAGTGAAGCTGCACCGAGGTAGGAACCAGACTCCCACTCCCACTCCCCACTGCCCCCCACACACCCCCCCCCCCCAACCCTCCGGGGCCATCTTGTATGTGGGGAGGTGGGTGTCTTTGTAAGGCGAAGGGGAAGGAGGGTTTGGAAGGAACGGGAGCTGGGGAAGGGGTTGGAGGGGATGGACAGGGGGTTGGGCAAGGAATGGAGAGTTTGTGCCTCATTTGGGGGCTCTGACTCCCCCCAGAATCTGGGAGTCTGTGACCCTTGTACAGAACCCTGCTGTCTGAAACTGCTGGGTCCCTGCAGTGTTCTCTGCTCAGTGAGATTCCTAGTTGTATTAGAGTGGAATATGCTACATTGCATTTGACACGTGTTGGGATGGTATGAAATGGGGAAAGGCGCTATTGAAATGCAAGTACTGTGTTTCTGACCTGTGGCTTTTCCTGTGTCCCCACAGCCTCTGATCGCCAGGCCCTGGTCCCAAGTGATGAGACGGGTATCGTTTACTCTGTAAGTGATCGATGAGGGTAGAGCAGTGGATGTTGTCTACATGGATTTAGTAAAGCTTTTAATAAAGATCCCCCATGGTGGGCTCATCCAGAGGATTAAGATGCATGAGATCCACAGTGACCTGGCCACATGGATTCAGAATTGGCTTCCTCTAGAAGGCAGTGGGTGTGGGGGATGGGGGGAGGTGTTTTTCAGGGTGGAGGTCAATGACTACAGGTGTTCCACAGGGCTCCACACTGGGACCCCTGCTGTTTGTGATATATATAAATGACTTGGATGAAAATGTAGATGTAAGTTTGCAGACAATACAGAGATCAGTGGAGTTGTGGATAGTGTACAAGGTTATTCAGCAGGTTAGGGATCAGTTGCAGATATGGGTGGAGAAATAGCAGATGGAATTTAATCCGGGTAAGTGTGAGGTGCTGCTCTTTGGGAGATCAAATATCAAGGAAGAAAAGACAGTTAATGGCAGGACCCTGAACAGCATTGATGTACAGAGGGATCTTGGGGTTCAAGTCCACAGTTCCCCGAGAGTGGCCTTGCAACCAGATCAGATAAAGAAGGTATATCGCACGCTCGCCTTTATTGTGTGGGGAATTGAGTACAAGAGTCAAGACGTCATATTGCAACTGTATAAAACTTTGGTAAGGCCACACTTCTGCATCAATTCTGGTCATCACTTACAGGAAAGATAATGGAGGCTTTGGAGAGAGAGCAGGATACTGCCGGGATCAGAGGGCCTGAGCCTAAAGGAGAGGCTGGAAAAACTCAGGTGGCTTTCTCTGGAGCAGCAGACGCTGAGGGGAGACTTGATAGAAGTTTATAAAATTATGAGATGCATAGACAGGGCTTGATGGTCAAAAGCTTTTTCCCAGAGTCAAAATATCTAAAACTAGGAGCATGCATTTTAAAGTGAGGGGAGGAATGTTAAAAAGAGATGTGAGGGACAGGTTTCCTTTTAAAGCACAGAGAGCGCGGCAGGAGTCTGGGACGTGCTGTGGGAGTGATGGAGGAGGCAGGGATGTTAGAAGTGTTTAAAGAGCTTTTAGATAAGCACATGAATATGCAAGGAATGGGGAGATGCGGACCGAGGCAGGCGGAAGGGATTAGTTTCATTTGGCGTCATGTTTGGCACAACATCGGGGGGCCGAATGGCCTGTTCCTGTGCTGAACAGTTCTAAGTTCTGTGTTCTAAGGAACCATCCAATGGGAGCTCCACTGCAGGTCATGGGACTCTGAGCTCAGATGAGTCAAGATGGTAAGTCCCAAGCTTCAATGGGCTGTGGTCCGGAGTTCAGAGGAGCAGCAAGATCCCAGGTTCAATCCCCTTTCTGTGAGGTTTGCGGGATTCTGATCAAATGTGCAACTTCTTTCATCCAATGTGGCTTCAGTTCAGGGCAAGAAGACTGAGTTCAATTCAAAGTGAGAGAGGAAGGAGGCTGGGGGTGGGGGTGGGGTGGGGGTGGGGGCAGAGGCCAGGTAGAGAATCAGGTTGGGGAGGAGCAAGGTGATGGAGGAGGGAGAATGAGGGTGAGGATGGTGGGAGGGGATTGAGAGTCATGGATTGTAAATGGGGAGGGGTAGGAGAGGGGGAGTAATGGTTGAGGAATGGGGAGGGGTGGAATGTGATGGAGGGGGTGGTGATGGTGAGGTATCTCTGACCTGAGTCGGTGACTACGGGTGAGAGACTCCAGTGGGTCATCCCCAGGAACTGGTCAGTTGGATCATGCTGGATCTGTAATCCCAGGAGTTTAAATTTCCTTCCCTTTTGATTCCAGGGAATTGAACAATCGAGCCGGCAGGAATACAGTCGGTTAGAATTCAAGAACAAGAAATGAATCCACTCCCATCCTGGTCAGGGAGACAGCTCCCTGTTCAACCATGACACCGACTGGCCAAGTTGGCTGAGCCGGGGAGGAGGCAGGAGGGGAGGGGTGGGGGGTTGCGGGGGGGTGGTGGGGGGGGGGGTGGTGGTGAGGAAGGTGGGGTGGGGGGAAGTGGGGCTGAAAGGGGGGGAGGGTAAGAGGACTGGAGGAGAGGGGAAAGGGGGTAAGGGGGGATGGGGTTTATGTTCCCAAGCTGATTGGATTCTCCTGGATATCCCCTGATGGGTTCTGTGAGATCCACTGGATCCTGAGATCCAGGAACACAGCCAGGGCTGGGTGGATGAGAATCCAGACGGGGTTATATTCATCCCCACTCCCCACTCCCCTGCCCACACCCCCGCTCTGCCCCAGTCACTCTCTGAGGGTCTGACCCCCAGCTACCAGTCACAAAGCAGCTGGAACACAGCAGTAATCAGTCTCTGCTCGTGCTCCCCCCAGCACTTCCCAACATTTCAGCCAATCACATCATCAGGTGGAGATTCAGGGAAAAATCCCAGCTCACTGGGATTGGGAGTCACTGGGGTCGGGAGTCTCTGGGATCGGGTCCCACAGGTCCTTGTGAAATAAACCAACCCACCAAGGCAGCACCTGAACAGGGAGAGGGTGAGAAATGGTGGGTCTCCCTGTTTCTCTCTCTCTCTCTCTCTTTCTCTGTGTCTCTTTCTCTCTCTGTTCCAGACAGGAACTCCATGGAGTCTGTGACTGTGAGCTGTTTGTCCCCGAGCCTTCGGAGAAATGTTTGAGTTGTTACTGTCAGTGTGAACTAGGAACGTATTAAAAAATGCTCTTTGTTTGGTAATTCTCTTTATCAAGGAGACAGAATCACAAACTCAGTGTCTCAGGTTAAGACAGTCTGTCTCTATTTTTGATCATCTGTGTATATTGGCTTTAATAAATTCCTGCTGCTGTCTCTGAATGACGTTTCCTCGGCTCTTGTGTTCACGTTTCTGGACAGGTTCTGGGATGTCAGCATGAACTCAGTCCTAAAGTTGTCTGATAGATGGAGAGAGAACTCAAACAGCATTAAGCCTGACAGAGGAGGCCAGTCCAACACTGTCCCAGCTCCAGACTGAGGTAGCTCCAGCTCTCGATCTGTTTCCAAACCATTAGCCATCGGTGGCTGCTGCAGAGACACAGGAGGAGCTGTGATTCTCAGGCGGCCCTCACTCCTGTGACTTGGTGCCTCTCAATCCCAACCTTGTGTCATCAGTGCATTGTGTGGGATGGGGAAGTGGTGACGTGAAGGCAAACTATACTGGCTGCTTCTCTCTTAGGTTCTCTGTGATCTCCACCCTCACATCCCGTGTGGGTACAGTGCGGTACGGAGAGTTCCTCTCACACTCTATCACCCCAGTAAGGCTCATTGGCAAGCAGCTAGTCAGGAGGCAGAGTGTTAACAACTACTGGCTTCTCTCCATCTGTACTGACTGCAAAAGCTCTCCCCAGGCTTTCAGATCTGGGGTCCATTCACATTTTAAATCGTCCTGGTGTTGCTAAACTGCATTCAACTTGAGAAACATTACTGAGAATTGGAATTCAGAATGTTAATTATTGGGATGTGGATGTCACGGGGCCCTGCATTTATTGCCCGTCCCTAGTTGCCCCTTGAGAAGGTGGGGGTGAGCTGGTCCCAGCACTTATTGCCCGTCTCTAGTTGCCCCTTGAGAAGGTGGGGGTGAGCTGGTCCCAGCACTTATTGCCCGTCTCTAGTTGCCCCTTGAGAAGGTGGGGGTGAGCTGCCTTCTTGAACCGCTGCAGTCCATGTGCTGTGGGTTGACCCACAATGTGCTGAGGGAAGGAATTCCAGGATTTCCAGCGACATGGAAGAAGCGGTGGTATATTTCCAAGTCAATATGGTGAGTGAGGTCTGTTTCCTAGGGTACACATTCCCAGTGTCTTTGGATGGAATGGATTTACAATGTAGTCACTCTGGCCTTTCCAGAGAGTGTGGTCACACTGGGAGATTGCTCTGTCATTAGACAGACTCAACAGAGAGATCATGGCATTTTTATCGCCATTATAAAGGGGAGGGGTAGAGGATTGATGAGGGGAGAGTGGGGGATGGGGAAACGGGGGAGGGGGTGGGGGAGGGGAAGAGAACCCAGCTGTGTTTTGACCTGATTTGGCTGACGTGAGGTTAGTGAACAAAGTGCAGAGCAACTCTTCCAGAGCAAACAATAAAAACACACATCTTAAACCGAAACTCAGACACGAGGGGTTAGAAGCAGCTGGTCTGTAATTCAAGAGAGACTCAGGAAAGGGGCTAAGCTCATTCTTGTCATTGATCCCATCTCAGCCTGTGTTGGAACTGGCCCAGGACTATCCTCAATAATACACTGTCATCCTGGAGATTTCTATGCTGCCAGCTGTCTTATATTCCATCATTCACATAGAATTATCACGATTTACAGCATAATGTTCCAGAACTTTCTAAAAACTGCCGCAGAGTTAAAATATCTGTTCAGCTAAAACCTCTTTTCTGCTGGGTCCCAGGGTTTTGAAATGTTAGTAAGAGTTATATTTGTTCCTAAGTTAATACTTTTGAAAATAAGACAACCTCAGCAAAAGGGTAGATATCCCTCATCCCCTCCCTTCCCACCTCTCTGTTTTGTCCAATTCACTTTGAGGTGAAGTTTGAGAAAATTTAGGTGTTAAACTTCTCCACCATTAGCAGTTGTGCCTTTATCAGAAGCTTTATGGAAGAGAAATTGTGTTTGATTAACTTATTTGATTTCTTTTTAAGGAATATGATCCAAATATTAATGTTTAATCGGGTTGTGTGAACATATAAAAATAAATCATGAGCTTTTAAACAAATGATGCTTTGCTAATGGAAAGGTGTCTGGTACAATAGCAACACCGTTACTCAGTAAGGAGCAGTGCATTCAGATAGGGTCTCTCAGGCCGGAGATATTTCAGAGAGTTGTTGCATGATTCAGTTTGTGGTTGAGATATTGTTGAGATCTGAGACAGTGACTTGTTAAAGAGTGGCCATCTGCAGCTCCCTCCTTCACTCTTTATAACTCCTTACAACAAAGTGTGCGAGCTGAAAACCCACCAGCAGTCATCGTTACTCCTCGGTGGGAGCAGAGTGGGAGGCTGTTTCTGAAGTGGACAATCCTTCAATCGATCCCATTATCTGAAACAAAGGAATTCAGCTGACTATAACCCCATGTCCAGCAGCTTGTGTGTGCACGGAATAACTTCAGAATCCGAATACGGTTTGGGATCATCCATGATATTTCTTCACGGGTATCTCTATTATCTGATCAAAATACTTTAAACTTATCATTTTGCAGTGTTTTCATTGTTTTTGTTCCTCCTCAAATATGTGAGGTAGTTTCTTAGAAGAATCAAAATCTATTTAAGATCATAAGAAATAGGAACAGGAATAGGACGTTTGGCCCCTTAAACTTGGATCATGACTTTCCTCCCCTTTCCCAGTCACCCTGGATTTTCCAACTGATCAAGAATCTATTTCAGTCTTAAATATACACAAGGATTCTGCCCCCACAGCTCTCTCTCAGCAGCAAGGAGTTCCAAAGATTCACAGCCTTCTGAGAGAGGAAATTCCTCCTCATCTCAGTCTTTAATTGGTGCCCCTTTATTCTGAGGCTGTGGCATCTGGTCCTAGACTCTCCAATGAGGGAAACATCCTCCCAGTATTGAGCCTGTCAAGTCCCTGAATAATCCCACATGAGATGTTACAAATGAGATCACCTCTCAGTCTTCAAATCCCTGTGAATAGAGTTCCAATCGATTTAACCATTACTCATAAAACAATTCCTCCAGACATGCAGAGATCATCCCAGTGAACCTTCACTGAACTGCCTGCAATGAAATAAGGTCCTTTCTTAAATAAGGAACCAAAACTGCTCACAATACTCCAGCTGGGGTCTCCCCAGCACCTCCTACAGCTGCAGTAAGACTTCCCTACTCTTATACTCCAACCTCCTTGAAATGAGGGCCAACATTTCTTGACCCTTCTCGATTACCTGCTGCCCATGTACTAGCTGGCTGGGTTTTGTTCACAAGATCCCCCCCACCAGACACACACACACACACACACACACACAAAGTACCTGCAGCTTTCTGCAATTTTATTTTCCATTTAAAAAATACTTTGTCCTACATTTTGTGTACAGGATGGACCTATACAATTTTCCACATGGTTGGGTAGATGTCAGTGTTGTAGCTGTACTGGAACAGTTTGGCTAGGAGGAACAGTAAGTTCTGGAGCACAAGTCTTCAGTACTATTGCTAGAATGTTGTCAGGGCCCATAGCCTTTGCAATATCCAGTGCCCCGATCCATTTCTCAATATCACGGGGAAGCCTGGTATCTATAACGCAGCAGACCACTGGGGGAGGCTGAGATGGATCATCCACTCTGCACTTGGGGCTGAAGATTGCTTCTCCTCCAGTGAAATGTTTCATCAGCCAACACCATTCACAACTAAATGTGACAGGACTGCAGAGTTTAACTCTGTCTATCACTTGCTGCTTCTGCTGCTTACACGCAAGTTGTCCTGTTTGGTAGCCACACCAGGTTGACACCTCATCTTCAGGTTTGCCCGGTGCTGCCCCAGGCATACCCTCCTACACTCTCCATTGAACCCTGGTTGATCCCCTGGCTTGATGGTAATGGGTGAGTGGGGGATATGCCAGGCTATGAGGTTACAGATTGTGCTGGAGTACAGTTCTGCTGCTGTTGATGGGCAACAATCTTTTTTCCCTTACTGTTGCTGTAACCTCTACCCAAATAAACACTACATCATTCAAGCCTAGACCTTTTCTCACAGCTGTCTTCATTTCTTCTCTTATTGACTGTGCTACTCCACCAGCTTTTCCACCCCTCCTGTCACTCTGAAAGATTAAATATCCCTGAATGTTGATGCCCTCGTTTTGATCTCCTTGTAATCAGGTTTCTGTCATAGATATGAGATCCATTTACCTCAATTTGTGCCATTGGTTAATCTACTTTATTCTGAATACTTTCTACATTAAGATACCAAACTTTCAAGTTTGTTCTATTATTGAGCTGCCTTGCCCGTTTCTGCTTCTTTATACAATATGACATTCATACACCATGTCCCCTCCTTTTATTTTCTGGTAATGACCAGCCCATTTATTAACCAGTAATCCTCCCTTCACCTTTACCTTTGATCGGAAGCCAATGTGTGTAATCCAAGACATTAATATATGATACTTGCATCTTTCTTTATGTTTGCTTTCGGTCATTGCTATGATTCTGGATTTTAAAACCAAATTCATGTTACAATAAAGGCCACAAACTTTATTTCTAAAGTAAACAAAATGTGAGATCCAGGGAACTTGTGAGGATCCTTCTACATCTGACAGAGATTTACTTGCACTTCCACACACATCATCTTCTATGTCCTGTTGCTTGCGATCTGGTCTCCACTACATTGGGACACCAACTTGTGGAATGTTTCAGAGAACATCTCCGGGACACCTGCACCAACCTACCCCACTGCCCCGTGGCCGGACACTTTAATTCTCCCTCCCACTCCACCAAGGACATGCAGGTCCTGGGCCTCCTTCATCGCCAAATCCTAACCACCAGACACCTGGAGGAAGAACGCCTCATCTTCCGCCTCGGGACCCTCCATCCACATGGGCTCAATGTGGATTTCACTACCCCCACCTCCCCAACCTTATCCCAGATCCAATCTTCCAACTCAGCACCACGTTTTTGACCTGTCCCACCTGCCCATCTCCCTTCCCATCTATCCGCTCCACCCTCCTCTCTGACCTATCACCTTGTCTTCCCACCTTCACCTACCTAACACATTCCCAGCTACCTCCCCCCCAGCCCCACCCCCTCCTATTTATCTCTCAGACCCCTTGGCCCACAAGCCTCATTCCTGATGAAGGGCTTATGCCTGAAATTTCAACACTCCTGCTCCTTGGATGCTGCCTGACCTGCTAGTCTTTTCCAGCACCACACACTCCACTCTGATCCCCAGCATCTGCACGCCTCACTTTCACCTAGAGAAGGGTGTGCCACAGGAATCAGTGCTTTACAGCTTCCATTAATGAGTGTAGATGAAAAGGCAGAGGATATTATTTCAAAGTGTACTGAAAATACCAGCAAGGAAAAGGCTGTGGGACGATGTAGACCAGTCAGTGAGTACACAGCAAGGTGAGAGTTTTAAACAAAATTTGTTGACAAAATTTGTGGACATTGCTGACACAGCAGGTATTTATTACCCATCTGTAAACATTGTTTGTTTTGGACAATATTCAGAAAGGTGGTGAGTTATTGTCTTAAACTCGCTAAGGTCCTCCAGGTGTTAGAGAGAGAATTCCAGGAGTTTGATCCAGTGACAGTGAAGGAATGGTGATAAGATTTCGGGTCAAATTGTGTGTGATTAAAAGGGACCAGCAGGGGTTTGTGGCCTTGTCTTTCTGGATGGAAGTGGTGGTGAGTTTGGAAGGCGCTGTCTGAGGAGCTCCTGTAAATGTTTGCTGTGCATTTTGTAGATGGCACCTAGTGCTGCTACTGATGGAGGGAGTGGATAGTAGTAAATGTGATTCCAATCAAGTCGGCTGCTTTGTCCTGTATTGCGTCAGGTTTCTCAGGTGTTGTTGAAGTTGCGTTCGTCCAGGAAGTATTCCAACAAACTCCTGACTTGTACCTTGTAGATGGTGGACAAGCTTTGGGGAGACAGGAGGTGAGTTACTCGCAGCAGTATTCCGAGCTTCTGCCCTGTCCTTGTCGCCACTGTGTTTATGTGGCTGGGCTAGATCAGTTTCTGATCAATGATACCCCCAGCATGTTGATCGTGGGGTATTTAGTAATGTTAACACCATTCAATGTCCAGTGCTGGTAGGTAGATGCTTTCTTGTTGATGATAGTCATTGCCTGGCATTAGTGTGCTTTGATTTACCTGCAAATAGTGGGCGGCACGGTGGCACAGTGGTTAGCACTGCTGCCTCACAGCGCCAGGGACCTGGGTTCAATTCCTGCCTCAGGCGACTGACTGTGTGGAGTTTGCACATTCTCCCCGTGTCTGCGTGGGTTTCCTCTGGGTGCTCCGGTTTCCTCCCACAGTCCAAAGATGTGCAGGTCAGGTGAATTGTCCATAGTGTTAGGTAAAGGGGTAAATGTAGGGGTATGGGTGGGTTGCACTTCGGCGGGTCGGTGTGGACCTAATCTAATATATAAATGTTACTTGTCACTTTCCAGCCCAAACCTTAATATTGTCCAAAACGACTAGAAAGAATGTTGGAGAAACTCAGCAGGTCTGGCAGCATCTGTGGAGAGAAAAATAGAGCTAATGCTTTGAGTCTGGTATGACCCTTCTTCAGAAATGGATATTGTCCAGAACTTGTTATATTTGGCCGTGGACTTTCTGAGTATCTGAGGAGCAATGAGCAGTGCTCCATAGAATATCACGCAGAAAGTGGGAGCTGATTAATTTTGACCGTAACAATATCAGAGGAGAATACTTTTAAAAAGTCCTGAAACTTGCAAACGTTGACGTTCAAAGAGATTTGAATGTTGCTCACATAAGGAACTCAAAACGTGAGCATGGGTGGAGATGGCCTTTACTGTTGGACCATTGAAGTGTATAAAGGGTTTGTGAGATCAAACCCAAAATACTGTGTGCAGTTTTAGCCTCCACCTACAGGAAGGATAGATTTGTATTGGAGGGGGATACAGTGAAAGAGCTGAAAATGTGTTGCTGGAAAAGCGCAGCAGGTCAGGCAGCATCCTAGGAACAGGAGATTCAACGTTTCGGGCATAAGCCCTACTTCAGGAATGAAGATACAGTGAAAGTTCTCTTGATCAATCCCTGGGATGATGGATTTGTCCTTTGATGAGAAGCTGGGTAAATTGCTGACATTTCCTGGAGTTTAGAAAAATGAGAGATCTCATTGAAACAGACAAGATTGAGAGGGGATCTGACTGGGTAAATAGAGAGATTGTTCCTGCCTGGCTGGGGAACCGAAAACACAGGCAGAGTCTCTCCATAACGGGGCCGGGCATATCCCACTGAGTCAGCAAGAAAAGCCTTCAGTCAGAGGTTTGTGAATCTTAGGAATTCTGTACCCTGGGAGGATGAGGAATTCTGTATTCCTGGGGATATGGAATTTTGTATCCCAGGGGAATGTTGAATTCTGTACCCCCGGGGGGAATGTGGAATTCTGTATTCCAGGGGGATGTGGAATTCTGTATTCCAGGGGGATGTGGAATTTTGTATCCCAGGGGGATGTTGAATTCTGTACCCTTGGGAAATGTAGAATTCTGTATTCCGGGGGATGTGGAATTCTGTATTCCGGGGGGACGTTGAATTCTGTACCCCAGAGGATGTGGAATTCTGTATCACAAGGGGAATATGGAATTCTGTAGCCCAGGAGGAAGGTGGAATTCTGTAGACCCAGGATGTGGAATTCTGTACCCTGGGGGATATGGAATTTTGCACCCCAAGGGGATATGGAATTCTGTACCTGGGGAAGGTAGAATTTTGTACCCCAGGTGGATATGGAATTCTTTAAGGCCTGAGGAATTTGGAATTCTGTAGCCCAAGGGGAAATGGAATTCTGTTCCTCAGTGGAATATGGAATTCTGTAGCCCAGGTAAATGTGAAATCCTGTACCCTGGGGTATCTGGAATTCTGTTCCTAAGGGGGAATGTAGAATACTGTACCACAGGGGGATGTGGAATTCTGTATTCCTGAGGAATGGGGAAATCTGTACCCAAAGGGGATATGGAATTCTGTACCCGAGGGGATTGTGGAATGCTGTACTCCCAGGGAATTGTGGAATTCTGCATCTAGTAGGGATATGGAATTCTGGACTCCCAGGAGAATGTGGTATTCTATACCCTGGGGGGATGTGGAATTCTGTACTCTAGAGGAATATGGAAGCCTGTATTCTGCAGGGATGTGGAATTCTGTACCCGAGGGGGATGTGGAATTTCATACCACAGAGGGAATGTGGAATTCTATACGCCAGAAAAATGGAATCTGGAATTCTGTACCGCACGGGGATATAGAATTCTGTACCCCTGAAGAATGTGGAATTCTGTTCCTTGGGGTGATGTGGAATTCTGCATCCCAGGGGGTTGAGGAATTCTGTACTGCAGGGGATATGGCATTCTGTATCCCAGGGAGATTTAGAATTCTGCACCCCACGGGGATGTGGATGCTCCATTGTTGAATATGTGAATATGGGATTGACAGATTTAGGGTCTCTGAGGGAATCGAGGCCATGGGATTGGGAATGGAGTGGCGTTCAGCCAGGAGCACACTGAGTGAGGCTGAACACTCTCCTTACGCTCCTATTTCTTTGGGCTGCATTTAGCCCAAACTCTCCCATTCTCTCATCCATCTCCCTGCTTTTCTCTCATTAATCAGAGCACTCTGGTCAAGGTCTCGGTAACTTCCCCAAAAGACACTTGGGGGGGAGTCCTCACATCCCAAAGGTTACAGCGGCTCATGAAGGTAGCTCACCACCTTCTCAGGGGCAATCGGGATTGGAAACCCCAGTCAGCAATGTCCACATCCCACCAAATTAATAAACTAAAACAGCCTGTAACTCACTCCTCGGCATCTCTCATTCTACATAATGCATGGTTGATTCTTAACTGCCCTTGGGGCAATTAGGGATGGGCAATAAACACTGGCCTAGCCACTGAGACCCACATCCCAGGATAAGATGAAAACTTCTCCTCGTGTGGGTATCTGTGAAATGTGTTTGGATCATTCACTTGCTCTCGGTATGTTTTGTTTTATCAGAGGTGTAACATAAATGCAACTTGTTGTTGTAATGTCAGCCATTGAAAAGGCTGTGAGCTTGGAGAAGCCTTAGATTTCACATTTGCCCCAAACAGAATGGAGACATCGGGAGAGAGAGAATAACTCCGGGAGAGGGGGTTAACCCGGGGAGAGGGGGGGTTAACCCGGGGAGAGGGGAAGTTAACCCGGGGAGAGGGGGAGTTAACCCGGGGAGAGGGGGTTAACCCGGGGAGAGGGGGAGTTAACCCGGGGAGAGGGGGGGGTTAACCCGGGAAGAGGGGGTTAACACAGGGTGAGGGGGGGTTAACCCGGGGAGAGGGGGTTAACCCGGGGAGAGGGGGAGTTAACCCGGGGAGAGGGGGTTAACCCGGGGAGAGGGGGTTAACCCGGGGAGAGGGGGAGTTAACCCGGGGAGAGGGGGTTAACCCGGGGAGAGGGGGAGTTAACCCGGGGAGAGGGGGTTAACACAGGGAGAGGGAGAGTTAACCCGGGGAGAGGGGGTTAACCCGGGGAGAGGGGGGGGTTAACCCGGGAAGAGGGAGAGTTAACCCGGGGAGAGGGGGTTAACCCGGGGAGAGGGGGAGTTAACCCGGGGAGAGGGGGTTAACCCGGGGAGAGGGGGGGGTTAACCCGGGAAGAGGGAGAGTTAACCCGGGGAGAGGGGGTTAACCCGGGGAGAGGGGGAGTTAACCCGGGGAGAGGGGGTTAACACAGGGAGAGGGGGAGTTAACCCGGGGAGAGGGGGAGTTAACTCGGGGAGAGGGGGTTAACCCGGGGAGAGGGGGGGTTAACCCAGGGAGGGGGTTTTGCCTTGGGAGGGGGTTTCACTGCAGGAGGAGTTGCTGTGGAATGCTAGAATAACTTTTCTCTCACTTTTCTTTCAGAACATGTTGCTGCGGAATGGGGTGAGTTCTGATCATTGATATCTCTCAATGTTAAAGCTCCTGAACACAGGCTCCTGCTGAATAACATGATCCAAGATTCCAATGATTTCTCAGGAGAGTGAACTGTCATTATCAACCTCCATTCCATCCAATAGACCTGTCTCTGGGAGGGGGAACACCCACACATCAACATCCCGCTCGGAAACCTGACAGATCCCAATTCGGATCCACCAGGAATCCCTCACTCTTTTATACAGCTGCTCCTCATTAGCTCTACATCCAGACAAACACCGAGAAATCCCATTGCACCACCCCCCATCCAAACCCCATCCCTACACCAATCCCACCCTCATCCCCATCCAAACCCCACCCCGAAACCAAACCCCAACCCCTCCCCATCCAAACCCCACCACTACACCAATCCCACCCTCATCCCCATCCAAACCCCCCTACTCCCACCCCCATCCCCACCACATCCAAGCCCCATCCCTATACCATCCCCCATCCCCACCACATCCAAGCCCCACCCCTACACCAATCCCACCCTCAGCTTCATCCAAACCCCACCCCTACACCAACCCCATCCCCACCCCATCCAAGCCCCACCCCTACACCAACCCCACCCTCAGCTCCATCCAAACCCCACCCCATTGCCCCATCCCCATCCCCACCCCATCTAAACCTCAGCCCTACACCAACCCCACCCTCAGCCCCATCCAAACCCCATCCCTAAACCAACCCCACCCTCAGCCCCATCCAAACCCCTGTCTCACCCTGACCCAAATTCCACCAAAGCCCCATTCACTCCCAAATCCAATCCTGACCCAAACCCCACCCCCATTCAAACCCTAGCCCTAACCCCAACCCCATCACACCAAAACCTGGGGTTTGTGGCTGTGAGGGGCAGGGAGGGGAAGTGGGTGAAAGTAGGGGGTGAGAGATGATGAGGGCTTGGCTGGGATGGGGTTGAGGGTGAGGCAATGAGATGTGAGAGATGGTTAAGAGTTGGGGTGAGGGAGCTGGTTGAGGGGAGGGTGTGAGAGTGGTGAGGTAGGTGAGGGGCAGTGAGGGTGAGGGGACGAAGGGATATGGAGGAAGGGTGGAAAGGGTGTTGCTGGAATGAGGCAGGTGACCCCCTTCCCCAGTTTTCCTGTCATCGGTAAAATGCTTTGGACTAAAGTTCCCCAACCACCAGCCCATTCCCAAAGCCCACTGTTGGAGCAAGTGGTAAGGAAAATCCAGGGAGCTATAAACCAGTGTGCCTGACATCGGTGGTGGGAAAGTTGTTGGAGGGAGTCCTGAGGGATAGGATTTACATGCATTTGGAAAGGCAAAGACTGATTAGGGATAGTCAGCATGGCTCTGTGTGTGTGAAATCATGTGTCAATTAGTTGATTGAGTTTTGTGAAGAAGATACGAAAAGGATTGATGAGGGCAGAGCGGTGACTGTCATCTATATAAACTTCAGTGATGCATTCAACTAGGTTCCCCATGGGAGACTGATTAGCAAGGTTAGATCTCATGGAATACAGGGAGGACTAGCCATTTGGATACAGAACTGGCTTGAAGGTAGAAGACAGAGGGTGGTGGTGGAGGGTTGTTTTTCAGACTGGAGGCCTGTGACCAATGGAGTGCCACAAGGATCGATGCTGGGTCCATTGCTTTACGGTCATTTATATAAATAATTTGGATGCGAGCATAAGAGCTACAGTTAGTAAGTTTGTAGATGACATCAAATTGGAAGTTTAGTGGACAACGAAGAAGATTACCTCAGAATATGATGGGGTTTGATTGGATGGGCCAATGTTTGAGGAGTGGCAAATGGAGTTTAGTCATAGAGTCATTGAGATGTACAGCATGGAAACAGACCCTTCAGTCCAACTTGCCCATGCCAACCAGATATCCCAAACCAATCTAGTCCCACCTGCCAGCACCCTGCCCATATCCCTCCAAACCCTTCCTATTCATATACGCATCTAAGTGCCCCTTAAATATAGCAATTGTACCAGCCTTCACCACTTCCTCTGGCAGCTCATTCCATACACGTACCATCCTCTGCGTGAAAAAGTTGTCCCTTAGGTCTCTTTTATATCTTTCCTCTCTCACCCTAAACTTATGACCTCTACTTCTAGACTTCCCCATCCCAGGGAAAAGACCTTGTCTATTTACCCTATCCATGCCCCTCATAATTTTATAAACCTCTATAAGGTCACTCCTCAGCCTCCAGGGAAAACAGCCCCAGCCTGTTCAGCCTCTCCCCATAGCTCAATTCCTCCAACGCTGGCAACATCCTTGTAAATCTTTTCTGAACCCTTTCAAGTTTCACAACATCTTTCCGATAGGAAGGAAACCAGAATTGAGCGCAGTGTTCCAAGTGGCCTCACCAATTCCAGTACAGCCGCAACATGACCTCCCAACTCCTGTACCCAATACTCTGACTAAATTGAGTTTAATTTAGATCAATATGAGATGCTATATTTTGGAAAATCAAATCAGAGCAGGACCATACCACTTAATGGTAAGGTCCGTTGCTGAACAAAGAGACCTTAGAGTGTAGGTTCATAGCTCCTTGAAAGTGGAGTCACAGGTAGATAGGATAGTGAAGAAGGCGTTTGGTATGCTTTCTTTTATTGGTCAGAGTATTGTGTATAGGAGTTGGGAGGTCATGTTGCGGCTGTACAGGACATTGGTAAATTTAAATTTTTTGCATTGCTGTGCACATACATTAGTTATTACAAAACTGGACCCTGTTTGTTACCTGTTGGTCTGCTGCATGCCACCACCCTGAAGGCTTAATTTCATGCCTGCAGTCATCATGAATGACAATTCTCTATCGTCCACCTCAATGACCAAGGTTTTATCTTCTCTTCTGTCAAAACAATTTAAATTTTACATTCTGTGAAAAGACCAGTACATCATAAACAGGAATATTGCTTTGACTTTTAAAATACACAAGGTGAAGACAAAATAAAAAGAACAAATGTGGAATGCAAGATATTGGAGTAGTTTTGTGAGGTCAGAGATAGGGAGAATCAAAGCCAAGATAGAACAAGGACTTTAATATGTTGGGGGACTAGGAGATTGATGTAAGTAAATATGAACAGAGGTAAGGAACCAGTTCAATTTTGTCCAAAATTTGTGTAGCAGACTTTTAGATAAACTGAAATTTAAAGAGATTGAAGAATGGGAAATCAGCCAGGAAAGCTTCAAACTTTGAGCCGAGGGGTAAAATAAGCAATGATAAAAGTTCCAGTGGATGGTGGGCAGGGGCATTATAGAGTCATAGGGTCATAGAGATGTACAGCATGGAAACAGACCCTTCGGTCCCACCCGTCCATGTCGATCAGATATCCCAATCCAATCTAGTCCCACCTGCCAGCACCCGGCCCATATCCCTCCAAACCCTTCCTATTCATATTCCCATCCAAATGCCTCTTAAATGCTGCAATTGTACCAGCCTCCACCATTTCCTCTGGCAGCTCATTCCATACATGTACCACCCTCTGCATGAAAAAGTTGCTCCTTAGGTCTCTTTTATATCTTTCCCATCTCACCCTAAACCTATGCCCTCTAGTTCTGGACACCCCAGAACCCAGGATCTATTTACCTGATCCATGCCCTTCATAACTTTGTAAAGCTCTATAAGGTCACCCCTCAGCCTCCGATGCTCCAGAGAAAACAGCCGCAGCCTGTTCAGTCTCTCCCTATAGCTCAAATCCTCCAACCCTGGCAACATCCTTGTAAATCTTTTCTGGACCCTTTCAAGTTTCACAACATCTTTCCAATAGGAAGGAGACCAGAATTGCACGCAATATTCCAACAGTTGCCTAACCAATGTCCTGTACAGCCCCAATATGACCTCCCAACTCCTGTACTCAATACTCTGACCAATAAAGGAAAGCATACCAAACTCCTTCTTCACTATCCTATCTACCTGCGACTCTACTTTCAAGGAGCTATGAACCTGCACTCCAAGGTCTCTTTGTTCAGCAACACTCCCTAGGACCTTACCATTAAGTGTATAAGTCCTGCTAAGATTTGCTTTCCCAAAATGCAGCACCTCGCATTTATCTGAATTAAAATCCACCTTCCACTTCTCAGCCCATTGGCCCATCTAGTCAAGATCCTGTTGTAATCTGAGGTAACCCTCTTCGCTGTCCACTACACCTCCAATTTTGGTGTCATCTGCAAACTTACTAACTGTACCTCTTATGCTCGCATCCAAATCATTTATGTAAATGACAAAAGTAGAGGGTCCAGCACCGATCCTTGTGGCACTCCACTGGTCACAGGCCTCCAGTCTGAAAAACAACCCTCCACCATCACCCTCTGTCTTCTACCTTTGAGCCAGTTCTGTATCCAAATGGCTAGTTCTCCCTGTATTTCATGAGATCTAACCTTGCTAATCAGTCTCCCATGGGGGACCTTGTCGAACGCCTTACAGAAGTCCATATAGATCACATCTACTGCTCTGCCCTCATCAATCTTCCTTGTTACTTATTCAAAAAACTCAATCAAGTTTATGAGACATGATTTCCCACGCACAAAGCCATGTTGACTATCCCTAATCAGTCCTTGCCTTTTCAAATACATGTCCATCCTGTCCCTCAGGATTCCCTCCAACACCTTGCCCACCACCGAGGCCAGGCTCACCGGTCTATAGTTCCCTGGCTTGTCTTTACCGCCCTTCTTAAATAGTGGCACCACATTGGCCAACCTCCAGTCTTCCAGCATCTCACCTGTGACTATCGATGATACAAATATCTCAGCAAGTTGGCAATTTTTGTGAGTGAATGCTCTGTTATCTGATACCCAAACACCCAGAATTCTCGTGCAAACAGCAACATTTTCACAGAAATTCCCATTTTTATAAAATTTGTTCAAAAACATCTATTAGAAAGTGATGTGCCAAGGTCTGCTGCACATATATTCACCCACTATGCAGTAGTTCTCCCAGCCACACTAACCGGCTCTTGTCCTCCCTCACGTTGGTGCCATTACAAACAATTACCAGAGAGTCTACAAACCAGCAAGTAAACTGTACTGTCCTTTTGGCATTGAGACTACTTTTTATTCAAAGAATAATCAAATGTACTGTATTGGATTCCTAGAAGAGTATTCTCATATAACCAGCAAATATATATAACTGGCAACCCTGCCCCAACCCTGCCCCAACCCTGCCCCAACCCTGCCCCAATCCTGCCCCAACCCTGCCCCAACCCTGCCCCAACCCAAATGAGTCCACATTCTGGATTACATGGGATTCATGTACATGGTGCCCAAAGTGTCACAGAATCAAATATGATAATTGTAAATCGTCTGGCTCAACTTGAAACAAAAACAAGGCAAGAGCGTAAGAATCAGGGTAGAATTACTTCATTTGCTGCAAATTCAACTGGAGGAAACTGCAGCAGCATTCTTTGGAATTACTTTTCTTGTTAAAGTATTGCACTTTACAATTTTCACATACTAAACCAAAGGAATTACAATTACCCAAATAAAATGCAGTCCCTACTAAATAAAAAGAAGTGAAATTGAGTGCTGTCCAAAAGTCCAGTGCCTCTTTATCCACGTGTACAATGAGGTCAGTCCTGGACTGAACACTGAAGTAATTCTATGTCAATGACCTTTGAGTGTTGACAAACCTTAATACTTTGGCAAAAGTTGTCATCATAAACACAGCAATCAGAACACATCTTTTAACCTGCCCTACTCAGAAATATCAGTGATACAAGTTTCATAAATAAATTTGTCCTTGGGTCTTACAATGGATAGACATTCCTGATGAAGGGCTTTAGATTAGATTACTTACAGTGTGGAAACAGGGCCTTGGGCCCAATAAATCCACACTGACCCGCATCCCACCTAGACCCATTCCCCTACGTTTACCCCTGCCCCTTACACTTCGGGCAATTTAGCCTGGCCAATTCACCTAACGTACACATTTTTGGACTGTAGGAGGAAACCGGAGCACCTGGAGGAAACCCACGCAGACACGGGGAGAATGTGAAAACTCCACACAGTCAGTTGCCTGAGGCGGGAATTGAACCCGGGTCTCTGGCGCTTATACTCGAAACATCGACTCTCCAGCTCCTTGGATGCTGTGTGACCGGATGTGTCTTTCCAGCGCCACACTTTTCGACATTGACATCTATTACGATACAAATATTACATTCCCCCGTAGTAAATATATCAAAAGAACATGCTTTGGGGAAGGCTTCAATGTTGCTCTAACCTTGTAACCAGTCAGTGGTAGACCATCTCAAGCTTGTAAAGATACTCATCAATAGAACTAGAATTTGCAAACATAATTTAAGTACAGTACAATTCAGCACTCATTATATCTAACAATATAATATCAAATGTTTTGGACAACGCCAGCGTCCCCTCAAAACATTTCAGGAAGGTAGCGCAGACCCCCCTTTTCTAGTTGTTTTAAGCAGATGTATGGTGGAATGCCCCTTTCATTGTACAAATGGTTTTAAAGAACCTAAATGCCCTTTTTCGTGATTGTTGCCTTAGGCAGTATCTGTTAGCCATAATCAAAGTGACGTAAACCCAGACAAATCAGAACCTCTGCCTTTTACAACCCTTTTTAATAAAAAACCAAGGACAACACCATATTTTTAAAGGAGCAGCATTGTCACATTAATTACAATGGTAAATTCAAGTTTCATATTATAAAGTCACATGTGTGTTCTTTACTATCTTATATAATTATGACAGTGAGATTGTTTCCTATTGTTGCATTTAATATATAAGGAACAATGGAATTCACGTTAAATGTATGTTGGTTAAATTCTGCTCTTTGCAGTTTCTAAGAAAATATCTAAACATTGGGCAGGCACTACCCTGTTCAGTCATTTTATTAAGTACAGTTGATTATGAAATAACTCCACAGAGGCTGGAATCCCATCACCAAATCACCCATTATTTACACATGGAGAGTCCCTGACCCTGATCCAGCTCCCTCAGAGCCAACTCTCAGAGTGAACAGAATTTTCAGTTCCTATCTGTCAGCCCGGGCTCCCTGATTAGATCAGATTAACAGCCTCAGTCAGGCAACTCATACTCTATGGGATCCATCTGGCTGACAACATTACAATCATTACATCCCTCCCCTTCTGAGTCCAAGGACATCGGTCAGTTCATTTAGTTGTAGCTCCTCCTTTGGCGTTTTAGCACCAGGTCTGGTTCCTCCAACTCAGCCTCTGACATGGGCAGCAAGTAACACACAAAAGCTTGCCCCCGGAGTGTCTCAAAAGAAATTCATTCTCTTATTCAGGCAGCATAGGGTCATAGAGTCATAGAGATATACAGCACAGAAACAGACCCTCCCTGCCTAACCCGTCCACATCTTCCAGATATCCCAACCCAATCTAGTCCCATGATTTGGAGATGCTGGTGTTGGACTGGGGTGTACAAAGTTAAAAATCACACAGCACCAGGTTATAGTCCAACAGGTTTAATTGGAAGCACACCAGATTTCGGAGCAACGCTCCTTTACAATCACCTGATGAAGGAGCGTCACTCCGAAAGCTAGTGTACTTCCAATTAAACCTGTTGGACTATAACCTGGTGCTGTGTGATTTTTAACAATCTAGTCCCATTTGCCAGCACCAGGCCCATATCCCTCCAAACCCTTCCTATTCATATACCCATCCAAATGCCTTTTAAATGTTGCAATTGTACCAGCCTCCACCACATCCTCTGGCAGCTCATTCTATAAACACACCACCTTCTATATGAAAAAGTTGTTCCTTTGTCCCTTTTATATCTTTCCCCTCTCACCTGCAACCTATGCCCTCTAGTTCTGGATTTGCCCTACTCCAGGGAAAAGACTTTGTCTATTTACCCTATCCATGCCCCTCATGACTTTATAAACCCCTATGAGGTCATGCTTTAACCTCCGACGCTCCAGGGAAAACAGCCCCAGCCTGTTCAGCCTCTCCCTGTAGCTCAAATCCTCCAACCCTGGCAACACCCTTGTAAATCTTTTCTGAATCTTTTTAAATTTCACAACATCCTTTCAACAGGAAAGAGACCAGAATTGCACACAATATTCCAAAAGTGATTTAACCAACATCCTGTACAGCCACAACATGACCTCCCAACTTGTACTCAATACTCTGACCAATATAGGAAAGCATCCCAAACACCTTCTTCACTATCCTATCTACCTGCGACTCCACTTTCAAGGAGCTATGAACCTGCACTCCAAAGTCTCTTTGTTCAGCAACACTCCCCAGGACCTTACCATTAAGTGTACAAGTCCTGGTAAGATTTGCAAAGGTGTCAAAGTCCACAGTGCCCATCTCAGATTCCAATGTACCTTTAAAGCTTGAGGAAGATGGAGAATTCACAAATTCTGGAACAGTTGGTGAAGGTTGTCCAGGAGCTGGGCACATTTTGCTCCCGCATTCTTTGTGAATTTGCAGTTTTCATATGATCCACGAGCTTGGTGAGGACCGCCACACCTTCCTGAACTTTATACATCACTGGACCTGACCTTGTGTCTACCATGCCTCTTAACCATGCAGGTTCCTACACCAAACTTTGTCCCCTGAAATAAACTTTCTTTTTCACTTTATGTCTGGTATTGGTGTTCCTGATGCTGTTTCCCCCTCCACCCCAGGTCTGAGAAAATCAGATTTAACCTGGGGGGTGTGAAGACTTCTTCCCATTAGCAACTGTGCTGGAGCTAACTCTGTAGTTGCATGCGGGGTGGTCCAATAAGGACAGTTTAGTATCAAGTGAAGATACAGGCTGTTTCTTTAAGCCTGGGGCATAGGCTTAGTGTGAGAGGGGAAGATTTAAAAGGGGCCTTGGGGCAACTTTAATCGCAGAGGGTGGTGTGTGTATGGAATGAGCTCCCAGAGGAAGTGGTGGAGGCTGGTACAATTACAACATTTAAAAGGCATTTGATGTGTACATGAATAGGAAGGGTTTGGAGGGTTATGGGACAAATGCTGGCAAATTGGAGTGGATTAGGTTAAGATTTCTGGTTGGTATGGATGAGTTGGCCCGAAGAGTCTGTTTCAGTGTTGTACATCTCTACAACTTTATGCCTATGATCCCATCAAATTCCAATTGGAATCCTCAGCTGATCACCAAAATGATATTTTCATCTCTTTTCCAGATTTTTTCAAAATTGATGGAATCCTCCATGTGGAATGTTTAGGCACTGTGTTCAACAATGATCAAGTCATAACCATTAAGAAGTCGAAATTGTCTTCTCTATCCAATGGCAATTATAGCTGTTCAAAAGATGGGGCTGACGCGGAGAACCTCTTTGTATATAATAATCGTAAGTTCCCTGTTCTGTTTGTTTAATGGGCACCTTACTGAGGTCACTCAAATTCATTTTCCAAGAGTAACTGGGATTTTGTCCCTGTCCAGGTGCCTGGTGTCAGGCTGAGTGACTCTGTAAATACTGTCTATCACCTGAGAGCTGTTTTTAAAAAATTTGTAGATGGGTTGTGAATGTTGCTGGCTTCTTGCTAATTGCCAAGGGGGCAGGTAAGATTCAATCACATTGCTATGGGTCTGGAGTCACATGTGGGCCAGAACAAGTAAGCAGTTTCCTTCCTTTAAGGGCATCCCAATGAGCTTTTACATCAATTGATAAAAGTTTCACAGTGAACTTGTTTTTTGCTGAGGTTCATTTCACAAATTAAAACTTCACTGCCTGCCATGTTGGGATTTTAACCCCCAGCAGCTGGAATCCTGCATTAGTAGTACAGCCACATTGCCATTACAGCAAGGTCTCTCCATAGCCGGGGAAGCCTCGGTGAAAACTGATGACAGTGGGAATGGGAATTGGAGAGGGAACAAAATGGAGGTGGGCTGGCTCTGATGATTTCAGATGTGGTCAGTATTTGTGAGACAGGAGCTCAGATCACCAGCTCGAGATGTAGAATCAATTTGGATGGAGCTAAGGAACAACAAAGGGCAGGAAACGTTGGTTGGAGTGGTTTACCGCTCACCAAGCTGTCAGGCTTATGTGGGGCATCCTGTTAATCTACCCCTCATTGGGATAGCTCACCGGAGATCAAGCCTCACTATTCCCAGACTACTCACAAAAGTTAAAGACTTTATAAAATATGCAGAATTCCCCCATTCATCTTTCTTTTAGACCCAAGTTAACAGAAAGTCCAAAGCAGGTTTCTGTACTTAACAAGAATGATTACTTGTTACAAGTAAATCGATTCTAGCCACAGGTAATTAGTTACGAACTGCTGGTGTAGAATTCTACAGTTACACATATATTGACACAGACAGGTTAGGAAACATGGGTGTGTTGGGCAGAATGTAAGAGAGCTGAGGGCATTGAGTTATTGCTAAAGGAGCCCATCATTGGCAGTGATTATCGAGGATGTCCTAGAGGGCTGTACAAATGAGGCCACCTGGGTAAAGCTTAGAAGCAAAAAGGAGGATAATCTGTTTTGTGTGATTATACTACAGGCCTCCCAACAGTCAGAGAGAATAGAGGAGGAGGATATGTAGACAAATCACAGACAGGTGAGATAGGAATAGAGTAATGGTTTAGTTTATAGTTTATAGTTAGAGGATTTGCTAACATTAACTGGGATCACCTTAGTGTGAAAAGATCATATGGGGTGGAATTTTGAAAGTGCTCCCAGGAGAGTTTTTGTACATAGACAGCCCTCTGAGAGATGGGGCGGTGCGAGACCTAACCCTGGGAATGAAGTTGGTCAAGTGGTTGAAACTTCAGTGAGTGTGCATTTCGGGGACAGTGTCTGTAACTCTGTAAGTTTCAAAGTCCATATGGAAAATCATAAGGATAGTGTAGTAATTAAGTGTTTAAATTGGGAGAAGGCCATTTTCACTATCATTAGACAGGATATGGCAAACATGAAGCTGGGAGCTGCTACTTGCAGGTTCGGCTACAGCTAAGAAAGTAGGAAGAGCCTTTTAACAGTAGCATAGTGAGTGTTCATGGCCAGCAAGTCCATGGAACTCAGTGTCAAGTCTAATAAAGAAAAAGTAGTAAATGTTAGGTACAGAGCTTTAAAAGCGGGGGAGGCTCTTCAGGAACAGAGTCTGTACAGGCTGTTTAAAAAATTAGGAGGACAAAGAAGGGCCACAAAACATCTTTGGCAGCTATGATTAAGGAAAACCCCAAGGCATTTTCTAAAGTATATTAAGGTCAAAAGCATTACCAGGGGAAAAAGGTGGGGCCTATTAGAAACCAAAGGAGCAATCAGTGCACGGAGACAGGGGACGTGGGTGAGGTCTTAAATGAATATTTTGGATCTGTATTCAAAGGCGAAAAACATTGTCACTGGAGTTTTCAGTTAGATGCTCAAGTTCCAGAGTATGCTAAGATTAATGAGGAGATTTTAGATGTGTCAGCAGCACATATCCCCAGGGCCTGATGAGATGTATCCCAAGCTGCTTTGGGAGGCAAAGGAGGAGATGGCTACGGTTCTGGTGGAGATATTTAATACTTCACCTGTGGCCAGCAAAGAGCCAAGTGACTGGACGACAGCTGTAGTTCCTTAGTTCAAGACACGTAACAGGGTAGGCCAGGTATTTACAGACCAATTAGTCCAGTAGGGAATTTACTAGAAATAATTCTGAGGGACAGGATTAATCAACACTTGGAAAGATAAGAATTAATCAGGGATGGTCAGCACAAATCTATGGGACAGAGATACTATCTGCCTAATTTAATTGAGATTTTGTTTTGAAAAATGACTAAATATATTTATTAGGGTAGTACAGTTGATGGTTTACATGGACTTCACTCAGGCCTCTGACAAGGACCCACAAGGAAGGCTGGTTCAAAAGGTCAGAGCCCAGGGATCCAAGATAAATTGGCAAACTGGATCCAAAACTGGCTTGGCCGTAGGAGGCCAAAAGTGATGGAGGAGTGTTGTTTTGTGATTGGAAGCCCGTGACCAGCAGGTGTACCATAAGGATCAATGCGGAGATCGTTATTGTTTGTTACATACATTAACGACTTGGGAGTGAATGTAGAAGGTATAGATAATAGACAATAGACAATAGATGCAGGAGTAGGCCATTCAGCCCTTCGAGCCTGCACCGCCATTCAATATGATCATGGCTGATCATTCCTAATCAGTATCCTCTTCCTGCCTTATTTCCATAACCCTTGACTCCACTATCTTTGAGAGCTCTATCCAACTCTTTCTTAAATGAATCCAGAGACTGGGGCAGAGCATTCCACACAGCCACCACTCTCTGGGTGAAGAAGTTTCTCCTCACCTCTGTCCTAAATGGTCTACCCCGTATTTTTAAGCTAGTAAGATTGCAGATGACACAAAAAAATGGTGTTGTTGACAGTGAGGAGGATGGCCTCAGGCTATCGACTGATATTGATTCACTGGTCAATTAGCATAGCAATGGCAGATGGAATTTAATCCTGAAACGTGTGAGGTAATAATGTATTTTGGGAGATTTAATAAAGGAAGGATTTGCACAAAGAACAGTAGATCCCTAGGGAGCACTGAGGAACCAAGGGACCTTGATGTGCAAGTCCATAGATCCCTGAAGTTGGTAATGCAGGTAGACAGTGGTGAAGGAGAACCACAGCAGGTCAGGCAGCACCCAAAGAGCAGGAGAATCGATGGTTTAGGCCAGAGCCCTTCAAGTGAGAGGATTGGAAGGAGAAATTGTTGACAGTGAGGACCAGTCCAGCCAAACAAATGAGCATGTTGGTGGAAGGGTACTATTGGGGACGTCAGGAGAGGAAGAAACAGAGGGTTTGGAGGCATTGGTCATGGCAGATGGAGGTGTAGAGGGATTGGATGTCCATGGTGGAGATGAGGCATTGGGGGTCGGGGAAACGCAAGTCTTTGAGGAGGTGCAGGGCATGGGTGGTGCCCCAAATGTATGTGGGAGTTCCTGGACCAGGGGATAGGACAGTATCGAGGTAGGTGGAGATGAGTTTTGTGGGGCAGGAACAGACTGAGATGATAGGTCGGCCAGAGTGGTCAGGCTTGTGGATCTTGGGGTAGGAGATAGAATCAGATGGTGAAGGGTTCCCAAGCTATGACATTGGAAGGTGTGGGTGAGAGATCCCCGGAGGTGATGAGATTGTGTATGGTCTGGGAGATGACGGTTTGGAGATTGGGGTGAAGTCATGGTCAAGGGGATGGTAAGAGGAGATGTCTTTGAGTTGATGCCTGGCTTCAGCGGTGTAGAGGTCAGTGCGTCAAACTGCAGCCCCTTTATCCGCTGGTTTGATGGTGAGGTTGGGGTTAGAGGGGATGGAGTGGAGGGCTGCGCGTTGTGAGGGTGAGAGGTTAGAGTTGGGGAGGGGGGGTAGATGGTTTGAGGCGGTTAAAGTCTCGGCGGCAGTTTGAAATGAAGAGGTCAAGGGCAGGTAAATGGCCAGCGCGGGGTGTCCAGGTGGATGGAGTATGTTGGAGATGGGAGAAGGGGTCTTTGGTGGGTGGGCAGGTGTCTTGGTTAAAAAAGTAGGCACAGAGGCAGAGGCAACACAAGAAACGTTCAAAGTCACAGCATATGAGGAGATCGTATGAGGAAAGGCTGAGGCACTTGGGCCTGTTCTCATTGGAGAAAAGAAGGTTTAGGGGAGATTTGATAGAGGTGTATAAGATGATTAGGGGTTTAGATAGGGTAGACACTGAGAACCTTTTACCGCTAATGGAGTCAGCTGTCACTAGGGGACACAGCTTTAAATTAAGGGGTGGTAGGTATAGGACAGATGTTAGGGGTAGATTCTTTACACAGCGGGTTGTGAGTTCATGGAATGCCCTGCCAGTAGCAGTGGTGAACTCTCCCTCTTTATGGTCATTTAAGCGGGCATTGGATAGGCATTTGGAAGTTATTGGGCTAGTGTAGGTTAGGTAGGATTTGGTCGGCGCAACATCGAGGGCCGAAGGGCCTGTACTGCGCTGTATTTTACTATGTTCTATGTTCTATATGTCAAACTTAGTAACCTGGGACTGTGGAGGAATAAAGGTGAGGCCTTTATTGAGGTCTAAACATTTGTCCTCAGTGAGGGGGAGGTCTGGAGGAATGTTGAAGACACGGCAGGGATGGGAGCTAGGAGCTCCTGCTCCTCGGATGCTGCCTGATGTGCTGGGCTTTTCCAGCCTCACACTCTCCAATCTGATCTCCAGCATCTGCATTCCTCACTTTGTCCTAGATAGTGAAGGAGGCATACAGGATACTTGCCTTAATTAGCCAAGCTGAAGACTATAGGAGGTCTTGTTTTAACATTATAAAAGACTGGTCAGGCCACAGATGGAATATTGCGCAGTTCTGGTCTCCACACTATTAGAAGAGTGTGGTTGCACTGGAGATGGTGCAGAGGAGATTCACCGGGATGTTGTCTGGGATGAAAAATCTCAGTCATGAGGAGAGACTGGATAGGCTGGGTTTGCTTTCCTTGGAGGGAGGAGGCTAAGTGAGAATCTAATTGAGGTGTACAAAATTCTGACACATATCGACAGAGTAGGCCATGAGAATCTTTCCTCTGTGGAAGACATGTCTAAGAACAGAGCTGTAAGTTTAAAGTTGGGAGTTAGTGGTTTAGAGGAGATCTCAGGAAAAATGTTTTCACCAGAGGGTGGTAGAAGGAATGATCTACCTGAGAGGGTAGTGGAGGCAGGTATTCTTGCAACATTTAAGAAGCATCTGGATGAGTGGGAAAATGCTAAGGTACAGGAGGTTATGGAGCAAGTGCAGGGAAATGGGATGAGTACAGTTTGGTGTTTGTTGGTCAGCACGGACACGATGGGCTGAAGGGCCTGTTTCTACACTGTGTGATTCTATGTCTGAGCTTCCCCTACTGCTTAAGCAAGAAACTGTGCAAACATCACCTGCAATGAGGATTAGGTGATTGATTTTTTTTAAATTGCAGCAATTCTTCAACAATCTCTAGTTTTTAAAGCAGACCTCTTCCCCTTTTGTTCCAAGATTAAAAATGCACAAATACTTTTTTTAAAAACGGTCCTTACAGGAGAATGTAACTGAGTAATACAACATGGTATAGGAATGCACAAAGCATTTATGTGAAATGGTGTTCCCACACAGTATGTTGAGGAACCAACCATGGAATGGTTTATTTTAAACCTAGCATTGTGCAATAGTTTAGATTAGATTACTACAGTGTGGAAACAGGCCCTTCGGCCCAACCAGTCCATACTGACCCTCCGAAGAGTAACCCACCCATACCCATTTCCCTCTGACTAATACAATGGGCAATTTAGCATGGCTAATTCACCTGACCCACACATCTTTGTGATTGTGGAAGGAAATCAGAGCAAACCCACGCAGAACGTGCAAACTCCACACAGACAGTCACCCGAGGCTGGAATTGAACCTGGGACCCTGGTAC